>NC_133329.1:419112815-419262815 GCF_042186555.1 Aquarana catesbeiana | reverse complement strand
CTGGTGGCAATAACTGGCAGGACACCTCTTATGATATCAAACACAAAATATTACCGGTACTCTGATGATAATATATAGCAGGTAGAACACCTCCATATATATATATCTATATTATTCACACAATATTACCGGTATTCTGATGCCCTTGGTGGTTGGAGCAGGTAGGACACCTCCATATATATATCATTCACACAATATTACCGGTACTCTGATGCCCCTGGTGGTTGGAGCAGGTAGGACACCTAAATATATATATTATTCACACAATGTTACCGGTACTCTGATGCCCCTGGTGGTTGGAGCAGGTAGGACACCTCCATATATATCATTCACACAATATTACCAGTACTCTGATGCCCCTGGTGGTTGGTACTGTTGGGACTCCATCAAAGACAAATTCTACATTATACTACGAATTCCCGGCATAAAGTGTCCTGTGATAACAATAATATTCAGCTTTGGGAAATGACTGGAAGTCATAACAGGTTCGGCCACAGGATGGCAGCAGAGTGATATCATAGAGCTGTGGTTGTTCTTCTTATGAGATATAGATGGGCCTCAGCTGTGGCCCCTGACCATTCCAAAGGGCCATACAGTATATTCAGTTTATGACCAAAGACTGTCAGAGGCTTCAAAGTTATTGGAGGAGACAGAAACTGCGGACATGTGACAGGTGTGGATGAAGACTTGAGAATACTGCAGGAGATAGAGACCGGGGATATGCAATACGAGACTGCCAGAAATCAGGGACATAATATCTTCTTTTCAAATGAATGACTATTGGGATCTGTAAGGGAAGGCAGGAAAAGGTGCCAGAGGGTCGCATGTGGCTCTTGGGACGCAGGTTGGGCACCAAGGCCATAGACTTGTGTATAGAAATACAAACTAATACCACATCCATCCACGGGGGGGCAGCAGAGTAGCTGCAATCTTTTATATTGAAAAAATAAGTGTGAGCAGTACCAGCATCAGCCATGAGATGGCAGAATAGGTCCAGGATCACAAACGGCGCATGCTCTGCACGCCGCCATTTTACATATGAAAAATATGCTTGGGTCTTCAAGAAGAATACGGAGGACACTAATTCTTTATACAGCTGACATTAATTAGACAAATATATCGTGGTCATCAATAATATGGCGTGTATCTGTGAGGATGGGTGAGAAATACCGCCTTAGGGTTAGTACCGTACATGGACCTCGCTCTTAGGACACCTCTGTCATTTCTTTGCTAATGTGAGTTTCGGATATGAATAAATATTATGAACGACTTTCACCAGAACAGAATTGTATGGAAAGTGCGCTCAGCATAGGGCGCCGTTGTTCTATCAGATTACTGCTACCAATCAGATTGTGTAACGGAAGTGACGTTCCGACCAAAAAATACTTATTGCGCATGCGCTATGCGTTCCAACATGCGTTCCACGGCACTGTGCGTTCCAAACACTGCATGATCTGATGGGTTATGGTAATCTCATAGAACAGCGGCAGCGGACATCTTACTACACCCAGCTACGTCTTGACGTTCAGAGTAATTTTAGCAATAAAATGAGCGTATATAAAAAAATATAGTGATATTTGTGATGCTGTTTTGATGTTACATTGTGCAAGCAGATGGACACCAGCAGTAGGAAGGTGGCAGAGGCCATGTTGGTACACCCAGCAGCAGGAAGCTGGAGGAGGCCATGTTGGTACACCCAGCAGTAGGAAGGTGGCGGAGGCCATGTTGGTACACCCAGCAGTAGGAAGGTGGCAGAGGCCATGTTGGTACACCCAGCAGTAGGAAGGTGGCGGAGGCCATGTTGGTACACCCAGCAGTAGGAAGGTGGCGGAGGCCATGTTGGTACACCCAGCAGTAGGAAGGTGGCAGAGGCCATGTTGGTACACCCCGCACTGCTCAACAGAGCCCATCAGATTGTTCTACAACAGAGGCAGCGTAACCTTACTACAACCAGCTTCGTCTTGAATTTCAGAATATATATATATACAAATTTTATTGCTAAAATTATTCTGAAATTCAAGACGAAGCTGGTTGTAGTAAGGTTACGCTGCCTCTGTTGTAGAACAATCTGATGGGCTCTGTTGGTAGTGAAGTGGAAAAGTGTGTTGAAGGCATATTGTGCCATGGAACGCATGTTGGAATGCATGTTGGAACAAATAGCCCAAAACCTGTCTGCCGCAGCCGTCATTTTCTCGAAAAACACTGCAACTCTCAACCCTGCAAAATGGCAGCCCAAGCATGCGCAGTAGTATACGCATGGATACTCTGATGCCCCTGGTGGTTTGACTTGGTAGGACACCTCCTGTCTTATCACACATAAGATATCACCGGTACTCTGATGCCCCTGGTGGTTATAACTGGTAGGACACTTTTTATGATATCAAACACACAATGTACCGGCACTCTGATGCCCCTGGTGGTTGTAACTGGTAGGACACTTCTTATGATATCAAACACACAATGTTACACACTAACTTTATCCTTATCCCCCTCTATCGCTCACCCATAAACCATAATGTGTACCCTAATCTTTCCTTCCCTCTAGGCACTAACCCAAAATTTACACCAAACCCTCAACCCCACATCTTTAACAGCAGTCTTATCCTAACATCCTAAACCCTTAACCCATCCTCTACTGCACTTCAGGGACAGAGATGCGTTTCTCAGAGCTGCCTAAGAGAAAGGCCGTGTATGCTGCGCACTGGGTGGATGCCCTAGGGCAGTGATGGCAAACCTATGGCACCCGTGCCACAGCTGGCATGCTGAGCCCTCTCTGTGGGCACATAGCGCGCCGCCAGGATAGGGGAGGGAATCCTCCAGCAATGCAGTCACTTGCACTGGCGTGCAGGCGCGAAGTAGCTGGCTCCTTTCCTATCATGAGTGCGATCAGGCAGTGGAGCAGCAGATGTAAGTAAAGCCCTCCCTGCATGCACTGAGGGCAGCCCAATGGAAAGGACATGGAGTGTCTTCTGTAAGCAGCGCGCGATGCTTCTAAATACCAAGGAAGAGAAGAATGATCCTCCCTTCCTGGACTTGGAGAGCCAAAAGGAGAGCGGCTTCCTGTACAGGGGCTCGGGCACTGAAGCATGGCAATGTGGAGGACTTTGGCTGTACATACACAGGTAGGATATGTATGTGGGGGGGATTTGAAGGGGCAGAGGACACTGCTTTGGAAAGGGCCCTGTATTCCGTAACGCACTCCTTTGAAAAAGCACAAAAGGTTTTTTCTTGGCAGAATCATAAGTTTTTGGTCCCTTAGGGCTCATTCAGAGGGATGATCAGTCCCACCCTCTATACCAGGGGTCTCGAACTGGCGGCCCTCCAGCTGTTGCAAAACTACAAGTTCCATGAGGCATTGCAAGGCAGACTGTTACAAGCATGACTCCCACAAGTAGAGGCATGATGGGACTTGTAGTTTCGTAACAGCTGGAGGGCCGCCAGTTTGAGTACCCTGCTCTATACAGAGCTGCTGGTAGGTTTAATTCCATGTTGGCACTTTGAAATAAATAAATTGGTTTTGTGTCGCTGTTTGGGCACTCGGGCTCAAAAAGGTTCGCCATTACTGCCCTAGGGCCTCTGGGACCGCGAAACCAGCACCAGAGGTCTCCTCCTCGCTGAATGTGAAGACCGTACAAATGGATCTCTCTACCCCCTGTTTGAAATCCCCCATTTTGCTTATGTTGCCAGGGGGGAGGGGAGCACCACAATGTCGTCCTGTCCTCCTTCTCACTCCTCTCCACGAGAAGCTGGGCCATATATTGCCTTGAAGTCCTTGACCCTGGATGACTATTACCTCCACATCCTTGTCCCCCTTCTTGTTCATTTCCCATCTTGTTTGAAATTTTTCACCACCCTGGAACACTCTATCTAGAATTTGGGTCGATCAACGCATCATGCCCTGTGCGCATACGGATGGACGCACATTGCTATGGACTTCCTTCAACTCCATCTGGTTTGTTAGTGGTGGGACCTTAACAAGACCACCTTGCTTTGCAGTTTTGGTTTCATGAACAAAGCTCTCATGTGTTTTGGTTTGGGAGCCGGGAAGGTTATGCCGCGTACACACAATCACACATTCCGACAACAAAATCCATGTTTTTTTTCTGACGGATGTTGGCTCAACGTTGTCTTGCATACACACGGTCACACAAATCTTGTCAGAACTGACGAGCGTCAAGAACGTGGTGACGTACAACACGTATGACGGCACTAGAAAAGGGAGGTTCAATAGCCAGTGCGCCACCCTTTGCGCTCCTTCTGCTAATCTCGGTTTAGTAGAAGTTTGGTGAGAGACGATTCGCGCTTTTCAGCCTTGTGCTTTTCCAATTGTTACTGTTCTTCAGTTTGTGCTTGTGGATTTGTATCTGTTTTTCAGTGCGTGTAGTCAATTCGTATCTGTTCTTTCAGTGCGCTCTTGTCCGCTCGTTTCTGATTTTCAGCTCTCTCTTCTCAGGCCTTTCTGTTGTTCAGTGCTTTCTGTTAGTTCATTTTGACCAACCGACCATTTTGAAGCCATGTTGTGGGTACGTACTCATCGTAGAGTTTGTGCTGTGCAGGGGCTTGGTGTTGGGGTTCTTACTTTGACCCAAGCCCAGTCCATGAACAGGGCAGGGAGGAGTTCATGGACCAAAATTTGATTGCTCCAGCATGACCAGTTCTGTCATATGCCTTTGTTTCGGGAGATCCGTGAGAATAATCCTGATGATTTCAGAAATTATCTCTGGATGACGGACCCCGTTTTTTTCACTGTTTGTTGGCTTTGCTGTCCCCTTATATTACCAAGCAGGACACCTGAATGAGGCAAGCCATCACTCCGGAGCAGAGGCTAGTCACCACGTTAAGGTACTTGGCGATGGGGAGAAGTCTGCAGGACATCAAGTTCTCGACAGGCATCTCCCCCCAGGCTCTGGGGATTATTATCCCAGAGACCTGTTCTGCCATCATCCAGGTCCTGCAGAAGGACTATATTATGGTAAGTTTTATCCTTTAACATCACATTATATGTATTTAATGTTTGCTAATGTATTCCTTTCCTCATTCCCTAATTTCCGTGATTGTAATATGCTGTGGATGTCCCCTTTGTTCTCATGCATGCATGAAGTTTTTAAGGTTCCTTTTTTGTCCTTCATGCATATTTGCCTTCACTAACCTCCCCAGCATGCTATCCTGGGCCCATACACACCTAGCCTAGTCACTTAACAATGGATTTTGTCAGATCCATTGTAGTGCTTTACCTTAAACACCCCCTGAAATGTGTACAAATGTTATTTGTGTCCTTAAATTCATGCAGAGTGCCAGTGGCTTTATTTTTGGGTCCCAAAATCATTTGGAACCCTCCCTCCCCCCCACCGCTAAGTCAATCGATACCAATCCTCTATCTGGTGACTTTGCCAAACCCATACACACTATACCTACCTCTTTCAGTGGTCAGATTTATGGAATTCACTAAAGCATGTAGTGAAAGGGCCTGCCAGAATACTTTCAAATGGTACTGTTTAAAGTTTTGTTCTCCTATTATCTTTCATAGGTAATTGCAGAATGTAAAAAATTGCTTCAATTTGTACAGTGTGTATTATTTTATTATGACACTTCTTACCTGTCCAGTGGGCTGCCAATAGTGTAAGTAAGGAGGGGCTGGCCAAAGTAACACACATTATTTATGTATTCATCTCTCAATGAAGTGGAGAGGGTTACCTGTCCAAAACATCTCCCCCCCTCAATTTTTTAGAATGGGCCATCAGAGAGGGTGAGGAATCTGATAAGTGGACCTTAGATTTTTGTCTTTAAATACTCCTTAAAATAAATGTTATACTGATGTTGGCCAAGAATGTTTGTGTTTAATCTGCTTACAATGTTTATGTGCAAAATTACTAAGTTCTTTTTTCTTGTTTGACTCCACAGTTTCCTTCAACCCCACAGGAATGACAGACCCAATTTGCCCAGTGGTGGGACTTTCCTAATTGCGGAGGGGCAATTGATGGGAAACACATCCACATTGTGCCACCCCCCCAACTCGGGGTCATGCTATTATAATTACAAGGGGTTTAATAGTATTGTGATGTTGGCGGTGGTGTCGGCGACATATGAGTTTCTCTATGTGGACGTGGGGAAGAATGGCCAGATGTTGGATGGAGGAGTCATTGCCCAGACAGAGTTCTACACACGGCTCAAGAATGGTGGCTTGGGATTGCCACCTGCTGAAGAGAACATGGAAGGACTCCTGTTTGTCTTTGTCGCTGATAAAGTGTTTGGGCTGGGTGAACACCTGATGCGGCTGTTCCCGATGAGGACCCTCACCCCGGAGCAGAGGGTTTTTAACTACCGGCTGGACAGAGCCAGAACAGTGGTGGACAACCCGTATGACCCATGGATATGCTTGTTTCACAGTTCAGAGGGTGGAAACCGAGAATATAATGGGTCCATTACCCCTGTGCTGTTGAATGCAGCAAAAAGCGAAATCCCTAAAAAATGGCAAAAGGTAGAAGGCCCCAAGATCAAGGATTGGTTCCTAAGAGTGCAGGAAACATATAACTTAGAGAAAAGGGAGAGAGACCCGTCAAATGTGGAGTATGAGACTGGGGGAGGTAGATGGGCAAGTTGGGTGGCTTTTAAGGAATCTGTGAGATATGTGGAGAAGAGGCAGAGCTAATGTTGACACCAAGGGGGTAGGAGGGCGAAAGTACCTGGTTGGATAGAGTCTGCGGGGGGGGGGGGGTTCGGGGGGGTGTTGGATGGGGGGGGTTTTATGGGCTACAAGGGAAAGTATTATTGTAGAGGAAAAGATGTGAATGCTATTTCTGTTTTTGTTTTCTTTTGTATGGATATAAATAATTTAAATAAAGATTTATAAAAAAAAAAAAAAAAACAGTGGTGGACAATGCTTTTGGGATAATGGCCAGCCGGTTCTGCCTATTCTTTATGCCAATCAACATGGCGGAATATAAACGTAACCATATAATCCTTGCATGATGCATTCTCCACAACTATTTAAGGAGAAATTCAGTGAACTATGTTGCCTCAGTTGGGCCTGAGGACGAACTTAACGAACAAACCCTGACGGCGCTTGAAGCTGGATATCCTGGCTTGCCCTCCCAAAGCGCCCGCGAGGTCTGTATCAAATACAGCCAGCTCCATAAATATTGGAACATCAACACAATTCTAATCTTTTGGCTTTATACACCACCACAATGGATTTGAAATGAAACAAACAAGATGTGCTTTAACTGCAGACTTTCAGCTTTAATTTGAGGGTATTTACATCCAAATCAGGTGAACGGTGTAGGAATTACAACAGTTTGTATATGAGCCTCCCACTGTTTAAGGGACCAAAAGTTATGGGACAATTGGCTGCTCAGCTGTTCCATGGCCAGGTGCATGTTATTCCCTCATTATCTCATTTACAAGGAGCAGATAAAAGGTCCAGAGTTCATTTCAAGTGTGCTATTTGCATTTGGAATCTGTTGCTGTCAACTCTCAATATGAGATCCAAAGAGCTGTCACTATCAGTGAAGCAAGCCATCATTAGGCTGAAAAAACAAAACAAACCCATCAGAGAGATAGCAAAAACATTAGGTGTGGCCAAATCAACTGTTTGGAACATCCTTAAAAAGAAAGAATGCACTGGTGAGCTCAGCAACACCAAAACAACTGTGGCGGATGACCAAAGAATGTCTGGAGGTAGCCTACACCCCCATCCCTCCCCTCTATCTCTCCGTCCTCATCTGTCCATTTATGTCTGGAGGCCCCCTACACCCCTATCCCTCCCCTCTATCTCACTGTCCTCATCTGTCCATCTATGTCTGGAGGTGCCCTACACCCCCATCCCTCCCCTCTATCTCACTGTCCTCATCTATCCATCTATGTCTGGAGGCACCCTACACCCCCATCCCTCCCCTATATATCACTGTTCTCATCTGTCCATCTATGTCTGGAGGCACCCTACACCCCCATCCCTCCCCTCTATCTCACTGTCCTCATCTGTCCATCTATGTCTGGAGGTACCCTACACCCCCATCCCTCCCCTCTATATCACTGTCCTCATCTATCCATGTATGTCTGGAGGTACACTACACCCCTATCCCTCCCCTCTATATCACTGTCCTCATCTGTCCATCTATGTCTGGAGGCACCCTACACCCCCATCCCTCCCCTCTATCTCACTGTCCTCATCTGTCCATCTATGTCTGGAGGCATCCTACACCCCCATCACTCCCCTCTATATCACTGTCCTCATCTGTCCATCTATGTCTGGAGGCACCCTACACCCCCATCCCTCCCCTCTATCTCACCGTCCTCATCTGTCCATCTATGTCTGGAGGCCCCCTACACCCTCATCCCTCCCCTCTATATCACTGTCCTCATCTGTCCATCTATGTCTGGAGGTACCCTACACCCCCATCCCTCCCCTCTATATCACTGTCCTCATCTGTCCATCTATGTCTGGAGGTACCCTACACCCCCATCCCTCCCCTCTATCTCACTGTCATCACCTGAGCATCTATGTCTGGAGGTACCCTACACCCCCATCCCTCCCCTCTATCTCACTGTCCTGATCAGTCAATACATGTCTGGAGGAACCCTACACCCCCATCCCTCCCCTCTATCTCACTGTCCTCATCTGTCCATCTATGTTTGGAGGTACCCTACACCCCCATCCCCCCTCTATATCACTGTCCTCATCTGTCCATCTATGTCTGGAGGCACCCTACACCCCCATCCCTCCCCTCTATCTCACTGTCCTCATCTGTCCATCTATGTCTAGAGGTACCCTACACCCTCATCCCTCCCCTCTATATCACTGCCCTCATCTGTCCATCTATGTCTGGAGGCACCCTACACCCCCATCCCAGACATAGATGTCCTCATCTGTCCATCTATGTCTGGAGGCCCCCTACACTCCCATCCCTCCACTCTATCTCACTGTCCTCATCTGTCCATCTATGTCTGGAGGCACCTACACCCCCATCCCTCCCCTCTATCTCACTGTCCTCATCTGTCCATCTATGTCTGGAAGCACCCTACACCCCCATCCCTCCCCTCTATATCACTGTCCTCATCTATCCATCTATGTCTGGAGGCACCCTACACCCCCATCCCTCCCCTCTATATCACTGTCCTCATCTGTCCATCTATGTCTGGAGGCACCCTACACCCCCAACCCTCCCCTCTATATCATTGTCCTCATCTATCCATCTATGTCTGGAGACACCCTACACCCCCATCCCTCCCCTATATCTCACTGTCCTCATCTATCCATCTATGTCTGGAGACACCCTACACCCCCATCCCTCCCCTCTATATCACTGTCCTCATCTGTCCATCTATGTCTGGAAGAACCCTACACCCCCATACCTCCCCTCTATATCACTGTCCTCATCTATCCATCTATGTCTGGAGGAACCCTACACCCCCATCCCTCCCCTCTATCTCACTGTCCTCATCTGTCCATCTATGTCTGGAGGCCCCCTACACGCCCATCCCTCCCCTCTATCTCACTGTCCTCATCTGTCCATCTATGTCTGGAGGCCCCCTACACCCCCATCCCTCCCCTCTATATCACTGTCCTCATCTATCCATCTATGTCTGGAGGTACCCTACACCCCCATCCCTCCCCTCTATCTCACTGTCCTCATCTGTCCATCTATGTCTGGAGGTACCCTACACCCCCATCCCTCCCCTCTATATCACTGTCCTCATCTATCCATCTATGTCTGGAGGCACCCTACACCCCCATCCCTCCCCTCTATCTCACTGTCCTCATCTATCCATCTATGTCTGGAGGCCCCCTACACCCCCATCCCTCCCCTCTATATCACTGTCCTCATCTGTCCATCTATGTCTGGAGGCCCCCTACACCCCCATCCCTCCCCTCTATCTCACAGTCCTCATCTGTCCATCTATGAAGGCCGCCTACACCCCCATCCCTCCCCTCTATATCACTGTCCTCATCTGTCCATCTATGAAGGCCGCCTACACCCCCATCCCTCCCCTCTATCTCACTGTCCTCATCTGTCCATCTATGTCTGAAGGTACCCTACACCCCCATCCCTCCCCTCTATCTCACTGTCCTCATCTGTCCAACTATGTCTGGAGGTCCCCTACACCCCCATCCCTCCCCTCTATATCACTGTCCTCATCTATCCATCTATGTCTGGAGGCACCCTACACCCCGATCCCTCCCCTCTATCTCACTGTCCTCATCTGTCCATCTATGTCTGGAGGCCCCCTACACCCCATCCCTCCCCTCTATCTTACTGTCCTCATCTGTCCATCTATGTCTGGAGGCCCCCTACACCCCCATCCCTCCCCTCTATCTCACTGTCCTCATCTGTTCATCTATGTCTGGAGGTACCCTACACCCCCATCCCTCCCCTCTATCTTACTGTCCTCATCTGTCCATCTATGTCTGGAGGCCCCCTACACCCCCATCCCTCCCCTCTATCTCACTGTCCTCATCTGTTCATCTATGTCTGGAGGCACCCTACACCCCCATCCCTCCCCTCTATATCACTGTCCTCATCTGTCCATCTATGTCTGGAGGAACCCTACACCCTCATCCCTCCCCTCTATATCACTGTCCTCATCTGTCCATCTATGTCTGGAGGTACCCTACACCCCCATCCCTCCCCTCTATCTTACTGTCCTCATCTGTCCATCTATGTCTGGAGGCCCCCTACACCCCCATCCCTCCCCTCTATATCACTGTCCTCATCTATCCATCTATGTCTGGAGGCACCCTACACCCCGATCCCTCCCCTCTATATCACTGTCCTCATCTGTCCATCTATGTCTGGAGGTACCCTACACCCCCATCCCTCCCCTCTATCTCACTGTCCTCATCTGTCCATCTATGTCTGGAGGCCCCCTACACCCCATCCCTCCCCTCTATCTTACTGTCCTCATCTGTCCATCTATGTCTGGAGGCCCCCTACACCCCCATCCCTCCCCTCTATCTCACTGTCCTCATCTGTTCATCTATGTCTGGAGGTACCCTACACCCCCATCCATCCCCTCTATCTTACTGTCCTCATCTGTCCATCTATGTCTGGAGGCCCCCTACACCCCCATCCCTCCCCTCTATCTCACTGTCCTCATCTGTTCATCTATGTCTGGAGGCACCCTACACCCCCATCCCTCCCCTCTATATCACTGTCCTCATCTGTCCATCTATGTCTGGAGGAACCCTACACCCTCATCCCTCCCCTCTATATCACTGTCCTCATCTGTCCATCTATGTCTGGAGGTACCCTACACCCCCATCCCTCCCCTCTATCTTACTGTCCTCATCTGTCCATCTATGTCTGGAGGCCCCCTACACCCCCATCCCTCCCCTCTATCTCACTGTCCTCATCTGTTCATCTATGTCTGGAGGCACCCTACACCCCCATCCCTCCCCTCTATATCACTGTCCTCATCTGTCCATCCATGTCTGGAGGTACCCTACACCCCCATCCCTCCCCTCTATCTCACTGTCTTCATCTGTCCATCTATGTCTGGAGGCACCCTACACCCTCATCCCTCCCCTCTATATCACTGTCCTCATCTGTCCATCTATGTCTGGAGGCACCCTACACCCTCATCCCTCCCCTCTATATCACTGTCTTCATCTGTCCATCTATGTCTGGAGGCACCCTACACCCCCACCCCTTCCCTCTATCTCACTGTCCTCATCTATCCATCTATGTCTGGAGGTATCCTACACCCCCATCCCTCCCCTCTATCTCACTGTCCTCATCTGTCCATCTATGGAGGTCCCCTACACCCCCATCCCTCCCCTCTATATCACTGTCCTCATCTATCCATCTATGTCTGGAGGCACCCTACACCCCCATCCCTCCCCTCTATCTCACTGTCCTCATCTGTCCGTCTATGTCTGGAGGCCCCCTACATCCCCATCCCTCCCCTCTATATCACTGTCCTCATCTGTCCATCTATGTCTGGAGGCACCCTACACCCCCACCCCTTCCCTCTATATCACTGTCCTCATCTGTCCATCTATATCTGGAGGTCCCCTACACCCCATCCCTCCCCTCTATATCACTGTCCTCATCTATCCATCTATGTCTGGAGGTACCCTACACCCCCATCCCTCCCCTCTATCTCACTGTCCTCATCTGTTCATCTATGTCTGGAGGTACCCTACACCCCCATCCCTCCCCTCTATCTTACTGTCCTCATCTGTCCATCTATGTCTGGAGGCCCCCTACACCCCCATCTCTCCCCTCTCACTGTCCTCATCTGTCCAACTATGTCTGGAGGTCCCCTACACCCCCGTCCATCCCCTCTATATCACTGTCCTCATCTATCCATCTATGTCTGGAGGTACCCTACACCCCCATCCCTCCCCTCTATATCACTGTCCTCATCTGTCCAACTATGTCTGGAGGTCCCCTACACCCCCGTCCATCCCCTCTATATCACTGTCCTCATCTGTCCATCTATGTCTGGAGGAACCCTACACCCCCATCCCTCCCCTCTATATCACTGTCCTCATCTGTCCATCCATGTCTGGAGGTACCCTACACCCCCATCCCTCCCCTCTATCTCACTGTCCTCATCTATCCATCTATGTCTGGAGGCACCCTACACCCCCATCCCTCCCCTCTATATCACTGTCCTCATCTGCCCATCTATGTCTGGAGGCACCCTACACCCCCATCCCTCCCCTCTATATCACTGTCCTCATCTGTCCATCTATGTCTGGAGGCACCCTACACCCCCATCCCTCCCCTCTATCTCACTGTCATCATCTGTCCATCTATGTCTGGAGGTACCCTACACCCTCATCCCTCCCCTCTATCTCACTGTCCTCATCTGTCCATCTATGTCTGGAGGTACCCTACACCCCCATCCCTCCCCTCTATATCACTGTCCTCATCTATCCATCTATGTCTGGAGGCACCCTACACCCCCATCCCCCCTCTATCTCACAGTCCTCATCTGTCCATCTATGTCTGGAGGCACCCTACACCCCCATCCCTCCCCTCTATATCACTGTCCTCATCTATCCATCTATGTCTGGAGGCACCCTACACCCCCATCCCCCCTCTATCTCACAGTCCTCATCTGTCCATCTATGTCTGGAGACACCCTACACCCCCATCCCTCCCCTCTATCTCACAGTCCTCATCTGTCCATCTATGTCTGGAGGCACCCTACACCCCCATCCCTCCCTTCTATATCACTGTCCTCATCTATCCATCTATGTCTGGAGGCACCCTACACCCCCATCCCTCCCCTCTATATCACTGTACTCATCTGTCCATCCATGTCTGGAGGTACCCTACACCCCCATCCCTCCTCTCTATCTCACTGTCCTCATCTGTCCATCTATGTCTGGAGGCCCCCTACACCCCCATCCCTCCCCTCTATCTCACTGTCCTCATCTGTCCATCTATGTCTGGAGGAATCCTACACCCCCATCCCTCCCCTCTATATCACTGTCCTCATCTGTCCATCTATGTCTGGAGGCACCCTACACCCCCATCCCTCCCCTCTATCTCACTGTCCTCATCTGTCCATCTATGTCTGGAGGCCCCCTACACCCTCATCCCTCCCCTCTATATCACTGTCCTCATCTGTCCATCTATGTCTGGAGGTACCCTACACCCCCATCCCTCCCCTCTATATCACTGTCCTCATCTGTCCATCTATGTCTGGAGGTACCCTACACCCCCATCCCTCCCCTCTATCTCACTGTCATCACCTGAGCATCTATGTCTGGAGGTACCCTACACCCCCATCCCTCCCCTCTATCTCACTGTCCTGATCAGTCAATACATGTCTGGAGGAACCCTACACCCCCATCCCTCCCCTCTATCTCACTCTCCTCATCTGTCCATCTATGTCTGGAGGTACCCTACACCCCCATCCCTCCCCTCTATATCACTGTCCTCATCTGTCCATCTATGTCTGGAGACACCCTACACCCCCATCCCTCCCCTCTATCTCACTGTCCTCATCTGTCCATCTATGTTTGGAGGTACCCTACACCCCCATCCCCCCTCTATATCACTGTCCTCATCTGTCCATCTATGTCTGGAGGCACCCTACACCCCCATCCCTCCCCTCTATCTCACTGTCCTCATCTGTCCATCTATGTCTAGAGGTACCCTACACCCCCATCCCTCCCCTCTATATCACTGTCCTCATCTGTCCATCTATGTCTGGAGGTACCCTACACCCTCATCCCTCCCCTCTATATCACTGCCCTCATCTGTCCATCTATGTCTGGAGGCACCCTACACCCCCATCCCAGACATAGATGTCCTCATCTGTCCATCTATGTCTGGAGGCCCCCTACACTCCCATCCCTCCACTCTATCTCACTGTCCTCATCTGTCCATCTATGTCTGGAGGCACCCTACACCCCCATCCCTCCCCTCTATATCACTGTCCTCATCTATCCATCTATGTCTGGAGGTACCCTACACCCCCATCCCTCCCCTCTATCTCACTGTCCTCATCTGTCCATCTATGTCTGGAAGCACCCTACACCCCCATCCCTCCCCTCTATATCACTGTCCTCATCTATCCATCTATGTCTGGAGGCACCCTACACCCCCATCCCTCCCCTCTATATCACTGTCCTCATCTGTCCATCTATGTCTGGAGGCACCCTACACCCCCAACCCTCCCCTCTATATCATTGTCCTCATCTATCCATCTATGTCTGGAGACACCCTACACCCCCATCCCTCCCCTATATCTCACTGTCCTCATCTATCCATCTATGTCTGGAGACACCCTACACCCCCATCCCTCCCCTCTATATCACTGTCCTCATCTGTCCATCTATGTCTGGAAGAACCCTACACCCCCATACCTCCCCTCTATATCACTGTCCTCATCTATCCATCTATGTCTGGAGGAACCCTACACCCCCATCCATCCCCTCTATCTCACTGTCCTCATCTGTCCATCTATGTCTGGAGGCCCCCTACACCCCCATCCCTCCCCTCTATCTCACTGTCCTCATCTGTCCATCTATGTCTGGAGGCCCCCTACACCCCCATCCCTCCCCTCTATATCACTGTCCTCATCTATCCATCTATGTCTGGAGGTACCCTACACCCCCATCCCTCCCCTCTATCTCACTGTCCTCATCTGTCCATCTATGTCTGGAGGTACCCTACACCCCCATCCCTCCCCTCTATCTCACTGTCCTCATCTATCCATCTATGTCTGGAGGCACCCTACACCCCCATCCCTCCCCTCTATATCACTGTCCTCATCTGTCCATCTATGTCTGGAGGCCCCCTACACCCCCATCCCTCCCCTCTATCTCACAGTCCTCATCTGTCCATCTATGAAGGCCGCCTACACCCCCATCCCTCCCCTCTATATCACTGTCCTCATCTGTCCATCTATGAAGGCCGCCTACACCCCCATCCCTCCCCTCTATCTCACTGTCCTCATCTGTCCATCTATGTCTGAAGGTACCCTACACCCCCATCCCTCCCCTCTATCTCACTGTCCTCATCTGTCCAACTATGTCTGGAGGTCCCCTACACCCCCATCCCTCCCCTCTATATCACTGTCCTCATCTATCCATCTATGTCTGGAGGCACCCTACACCCCCATCCCTCCCCTCTATATCACTGTCCTCATCTATCCATCTATGTCTGGAGGCACCCTACACCCCGATCCCTCCCCTCTATCTCACTGTCCTCATCTGTCCATCTATGTCTGGAGGTACCCTACACCCCCATCCCTCCCCTCTATCTCACTGTCTTCATCTGTCCATCTATGTCTGGAGGCACCCTACACCCTCATCCCTCCCCTCTATATCACTGTCCTCATCTGCCCATCTATGTCTGGAGGCACCCTACACCCTCATCCCTCCCCTCTATATCACTGTCTTCATCTGTCCATCTATGTCTGGAGGTACCCTACACCCCCATCCCTCCCCTCTATATCACTGTCCTCATCTATCCATCTATGTCTGGAGGTATCCTACACCCCCATCCCTCCCCTCTATCTCACTGTCCTCATCTGTCCATCTATGGAGGCACCCTACAACCCCATCCCTCCCCTCTATATCACTGTCCTCATCTATCCATCTATGTCTGGAGGTACCCTACACCCCCATCCCTCCCCTCTATCTCACTGTCCTCATCTGTCCATCTATGTCTGGAGGCCCCCTACACCCCCATCCATCCCCTCTATATCACTGTCCTCATCTATCCATCTATGTCTGGAGGCACCCTACACCCCCATCCCTCCCCTCTATATCACTGTCCTCATCTGTCCATCTATGTCTGAAGGTACCCTACACCCCCATCCCTCCCCTCTATATCACTGTCCTCATCTGTCCATCTATGTCTGGAGGCCCCCTACACCCCCATCCCTCCCCTCTATCTCACTGTCCTCATCTGTCCGTCTATGTCTGGAGGCCCCCTACATCCCCATCCCTCCCCTCTATATCACTGTCCTCATCTGTCCATCTATGTCTGGAGGCCCCCTACACCCCCATCCCTCCCCTCTATCTCACTGTCCTCATCTGTCCATCTATGTCTGGAGGTACCCTACACCCCCATCCCTCCCCTCTATCTCACTGTCCTCATCTGTTCATCTATGTCTGGAGGTACCCTACACCCCCATCCCTCCCCTCTATCTTACTGTCCTCATCTGTCCATCTATGTCTGAAGGCCCCCTACACCCCCATTCCTCCCCTCTATCTCACTGTCCTCATCTGTTCATCTATGTCTGGAGGCACCTACACCCCCGTCCATCCCCTCTATATCACTGTCCTCTTCTATCCATCTATGTCTGGAGGTACCCTACACCCCCATCCCTCCCCTCTATATCACTGTCCTCATCTGTCCATCCATGTCTGGAGGTACCCTACACCCCCATCCCTCCCCTCTATCTCACTGTCCTCATCTATCCATCTATGTCTGGAGGCACCCTACACCCCCATCCCTCCCCTCTATATCACTGTCCTCATCTGCCCATCTATGTCTGGAGGCACCCTACACCCTCATCCCTCCCCTCTATATCACTGTCCTCATTTGTCCATCTATGTCTGGAGGCCCCCTACACCCCCATCCCTCCCCTCTATATCACTGTCCTCATCTGTCCATCTATGTCTGGAGGCCCCCTACACCCTCATCCCTCCCCTCTATCTCACTGTCCTCATCTATCCATCTATGTCTGGAGGTACCCTACACCCCCATCCCTCCCCTCTATATCACTGTCCTCATCTGTCCATCTATGTCTGGAGGCCCCCTACACCCCCATCCCCCCCTCTATATCACTGTCCTCATCTGTCCATCTATGTCTGGAGGCACCCTACACCCCCATCCCCCCTCTATCTCACAGTCCTCATCTGTCCATCTATGTCTGGAGGCCCCCTACACCCCCATCCCTCCCCTCTATCTCACTGTCCTCATCTGTTCATCTATGTCTGGAGGTACCCTACACCCCCATCCCTCCCCTCTATATCACTGTTCTCATCTGTCCATCTATGTCTGGAGGTACCCTACACCCCCATCCCTCCCCTCTATCTTACTGTCCTCATCTGTCCATCTATGTCTGGAGGCCCCCTACACCCCCATCCCTCCCCTCTATCTCACTGTCCTCATCTGTTCATCTATGTCTGGAGGTACCCTACACCCCCATCCCTCCCCTCTATCTTACTGTCCTCATCTGTCCATCTATGTCTGGAGGCCCCCTACACCCCCATCCCTCCCCTCTATCTCACTGTCCTCATCTGTTCATCTATGTCTGGAGGCCCCCTACACCCCCATCCCTCCCCTCTATATCACTGTCCTCATCTGTCCATCTATGTCTGGAGGAACCCTACACCCCCATCCCTCCCCTCTATATCACTGTCCTCATCTGTCCATCTATGTCTGGAGGAACCCTACACCCCCATCCCTCCCCTCTATATCACTGTCCTCATCTGTCCATCCATGTCTGGAGGTACCCTACACCCCCATCCCTCCCCTCTATCTCACTGTCTTCATCTGTCCATCTATGTCTGGAGGCACCCTACACCCTCATCCCTCCCCTCTATATCACTGTCCTCATCTGCCCATCTATGTCTGGAGGCACCCTACACCCTCATCCCTCCCCTCTATATCACTGTCTTCATCTGTCCATCTATGTCTGGAGGCACCCTACACCCCCACCCCTTCCCTCTATATCACTGTCTTCATCTATCCATCTATGTCTGGAGGTATCCTACACCCCCATCCCTCCCCTCTATCTCACTGTCCTCATCTGTCCATCTATGGAGGTCCCCTACACCCCCATCCCTCCCCTCTATATCACTGTCTTCATCTGTCCATCTATGTCTGGAGGCACCCTACACCCCCACCCCTTCCCTCTATCTCACTGTCCTCATCTATCCATCTATGTCTGGAGGCACCCTACACCCCCATCCCTCCCCTCTATCTCACTGTCCTCATCTGTCCGTCTATGTCTGGAGGCCCCCTACATCCCCATCCCTCCCCTCTATATCACTGTCCTCATCTGTCCATCTATGTCTGGAGGTACCCTACACCCCCATCCCTCCCCTCTATATCACTGTCCTCATCTGTCCATCTATATCTGGAGGTCCCCTACACCCCCATCCCTCCCCTCTATATCACTGTCCTCATCTGTCCATCTATGTCTGGAGGTACCCTACACCCCCATCCCTCCCCTCTATATCACTGTCCTCATCTGTCCATCTATATCTGGAGGTCCCCTACACCCCCATCCCTCCCCTCTATATCACTGTCCTCATCTGTTCATCTATGTCTGGAGGTACCCTACACCCCCATCCCTCCCCTCTATCTTACTGTCCTCATCTATCCATCTATGTCTGGAGGTACCCTACACCCCCATCCCTCCCCTCTATCTCACTGTCCTCATCTGTTCATCTATGTCTGGAGGTACCCTACACCCCCATCCCTCCCCTCTATCTTACTGTCCTCATCTGTCCATCTATGTCTGGAGGCCCCCTACACCCCCATCCCTCCCCTCTATCTCACTGTCCTCATCTGTCCAACTATGTCTGGAGGTCCCCTACACCCCCGTCCATCCCCTCTATATCACTGTCCTCATCTATCCATCTATGTCTGGAGGTACCCTACACCCCCATCCCTCCCCTTTATATCACTGTCCTCATCTGTCCAACTATGTCTGGAGGTCCCCTACACCCCCGTCCATCCCCTCTATATCACTGTCCTCATCTGTCCATCTATGTCTGGAGGAACCCTACACCCCCATCCCTCCCCTCTATATCACTGTCCTCATCTGTCCATCCATGTCTGGAGGTACCCTACACCCCCATCCCTCCCCTCTATCTCACTGTCCTCATCTATCCATCTATGTCTGGAGGCACCCTACACCCCCATCCCTCCCCTCTATATCACTGTCCTCATCTGCCCATCTATGTCTGGAGGCACCCTACACCCCCATCCCTCCCCTCTATATCACTGTCCTCATCTGTCCATCTATGTCTGGAGGCACCCTACACCCCCATCCCTCCCCTCTATCTCACTGTCCTCATCTGTCCATCTATGTCTGGAGGTACCCTACACCCTCATCCCTCCCCTCTATCTCACTGTCCTCATCTGTCCATCTATGGAGGTACCCTACACCCCCATCCCTCCCCTCTATATCACTGTCCTCATCTATCCATCTATGTCTGGAGGCACCCTACACCCCCATCCCCCCTCTATCTCACAGTCCTCATCTGTCCATCTATGTCTGGAGACACCCTACACCCCCATCCCTCCCCTCTATCTCACAGTCCTCATCTGTCCATCTATGTCTGGAGGCACCCTACACCCCCATCCCTCCCCTCTATATCACTGTCCTCATCTGTCCATCTATGTCTGGAGGCACCCTACACCCCCATCCCTCCCTTCTATATCACTGTCCTCATCTATCCATCTATGTCTGGAGGCACCCTACACCCCCATCCCTCCCCTCTATATCACTGTACTCATCTGTCCATCCATGTCTGGAGGTACCCTACACCCCCATCCCTCCTCTCTATCTCACTGTCCTCATCTGTCCATCTATGTCTGGAGGCCCCCTACACCCCCATCCCTCCCCTCTATATCACTGTCCTCATCTGTCCATCTATGTCTGGAGGTACCCTACACCCTCATCCCTCCCCTCTATCTCACTGTCCTCATCTGTCCATCTATGTCTGGAGGAATCCTACACCCCCATCCCTCCCCTCTATATCACTGTCCTCATCTGTCCATCTATGTCTGGGGGCCCCCTACACCCCCATCCCTCCCCTCTATCTCACTGTCCTCATCTGTCCATCTATGTCTGGAGGTACCATACACCCCCATCCCTCCTCTCTATGTCACTGTCCTCATCTGTCCATCTATGTCTGGAGGTACCCTACACCCCCATCCCTCCCCTCTATATCACTGTCCTCATCTGTCCATCCATGTCTGGAGGTACCCTACACCCCCATCCCTCCTCTCTATCTCACTGTCCTCATCTGTCCATCTATGTCTGGAGGTCCCCTACACCCCCATCCCTCCCCTCTATATCACTGTCCTCATCTATCCATCTATGTCTGGAGGCACCCTACACCCCCATCCCTCCCCTCTATATCACTGTCCTCATCTATCCACCTATGTCTGGAGGCACCCTACACCCCGATCCCTCCCCTCTATCTCACTGTCCTCATCTGTCCGTCTATGTCTGGAGGCCCCCTACATCCCCATCCCTCCCCTCTATATCACTGTCCTCATCTGTTCATCTATATCTGGAGGCCCCCTACACCCCCATCCCTCCCTTCTATCTCACTGTCATCATCTGTCCATCTATGTCTGGAGGCCCCCTACACCCCCATCCCTCCCCTCTATCTCACTGTCCTCATCTATCCCTGGAGGTACCCTACACCCCCATCCCTCCCCTCTATCTTACTGTCCTCATCTGTCCATCTATGTCTGGAGGTACCCTACACCCCCATCCCTCCCCTCTATCTCACTGTCCTCATCTATCCATCTATGTCTGGAGGCACCCTACACCCCCATCCCTCCCCTCTATCTCACTGTCCTCATCTGTCCGTCTATGTCTGGAGGCCCCCTACATCCCCATCCCTCCCCTCTATATCACTGTCCTCATCTGTTCATCTATATCTGGAGGCCCCCTACACCCCCATCCCTCCCTTCTATCTCACTGTCATCATCTGTCCATCTATGTCTGGAGGCCCCCTACACCCCCATCCCTCCCCTCTATCTCACTGTCCTCATCTATCCCTGGAGGTACCCTACACCCCCATCCCTCCTCTCTATCTCACTGTCCTCATCTGTCCATCTATGTCTGGAAGAACCCTACACCCCCATCCCTCCCCTCTATATCACTGTCCTCATCTATCCATCTATGTCTGGAGGCACCCTACACCCCCATCCCTCCCTTCTATATCACTGTCCTCATCGGTCCATCTATGACTGGAGACACCCTACACCCCCATCCCTCCCCTCTATATCACTGTCCTCATCTGTCCATCTATGTCTGGAGGTACCCTACACCCCCATCCCTCCCTTCTATATCACTATCATCATCTGTCCATCTATGTCTGGAGGTACCCTACACCCCCATCCCTCCCCTCTATATCACTGTCCTCATCTGTCCATCTATGTCTGGAGGCACCCTACACCCCCATCCCTCCCTTCTATATCACTATCATCATCTGTCCATCTATGTCTGGAGGTACCCTACACCCCCATCCCTCCCCTCTATATCACTGTCCTCATCTGTCCATCTATGTCTGGAGGTACCCTACACCCCCATCCCTCCCCTCTATATCACTGTCCTCATCGGTCCATCTATGACTGGAGACACCCTACACCCCCATCCCTCCCCTTTATATCACTGTCCTCATCTGTCCATCTATGTCTGGAGACACCCTACACCCCCATCCCTCCCTTCTATCTCACTGTCCTCATCTATCCATCTATGCCTGGAGGCCCACTACACCCCCATCCCTCCCCTCTATATCACTGTCATCATCTATCCATCTATGTCTGGAGACACCCTACACCCCCATCCCTCCCCTCTATATCACTGTCCTCATCTGTTCATCTATGTCTGGAGGTACCCTACACCCCCATCCCTCCCCTCTATCTCACTGTCCTCATCTGTCCATCTATGTCTGGAGGCCCACTACACCCCCATCCCTCCCCTCTATATCACTGTCATCATCTATCCATCTATGTCTGGAGACACCCTACACCCCCATCCCTCCCCTCTATATCACTGTCCTCATCTGCCCATCTATGTCTGGAGGCACCCTACACCCTCATCCCTCCCCTCTATATCACTGTCCTCATTTGTCCATCTATGTCTGGAGGCCCCCTACACCCCCATCCCTCCCCTCTATATCACTGTCCTCATCTGTCCATCTATGTCTGGAGGCCCCCTACACCCTCATCCCTCCCCTCTATCTCACTGTCCTCATCTATCCATCTATGTCTGGAGGTACCCTACACCCCCATCCCCCCCTCTATATCACTGTCCTCATCTGTCCATCTATGTCTGGAGGCACCCTACACCCCCATCCCCCCTCTATCTCACAGTCCTCATCTGTCCATCTATGTCTGGAGGCCCCCTACACCCCCATCCCTCCCCTCTATCTCACTGTCCTCATCTGTTCATCTATGTCTGGAGGTACCCTACACCCCCATCCCTCCCCTCTATATCACTGTTCTCATCTGTCCATCTATGTCTGGAGGTACCCTACACCCCCATCCCTCCCCTCTATCTTACTGTCCTCATCTGTCCATCTATGTCTGGAGGCCCCCTACACCCCCATCCCTCCCCTCTATCTCACTGTCCTCATCTGTTCATCTATGTCTGGAGGTACCCTACACCCCCATCCCTCCCCTCTATCTTACTGTCCTCATCTGTCCATCTATGTCTGGAGGCCCCCTACACCCCCATCCCTCCCCTCTATCTCACTGTCCTCATCTGTTCATCTATGTCTGGAGGCACCCTACACCCCGATCCCTCCCCTCTATCTCACTGTCCTCATCTATCCATCTATGTCTGGAGGCCCCCTACACCCCCATCCCTCCCCTCTATATCACTGTCCTCATCTGTCCATCTATGTCTGGAGGAACCCTACACCCCCATCCCTCCCCTCTATATCACTGTCCTCATCTGTCCATCCATGTCTGGAGGTACCCTACACCCCCATCCCTCCCCTCTATCTCACTGTCTTCATCTGTCCATCTATGTCTGGAGGCACCCTACACCCTCATCCCTCCCCTCTATATCACTGTCCTCATCTGCCCATCTATGTCTGGAGGCACCCTACACCCTCATCCCTCCCCTCTATATCACTGTCTTCATCTATCCATCTATGTCTGGAGGTATCCTACACCCCCATCCCTCCCCTCTATCTCACTGTCCTCATCTGTCCATCTATGGAGGTCCCCTACACCCCCATCCCTCCCCTCTATATCACTGTCTTCATCTGTCCATCTATGTCTGGAGGCACCCTACACCCCCACCCCTTCCCTCTATCTCACTGTCCTCATCTATCCATCTATGTCTGGAGGCACCCTACACCCCCATCCCTCCCCTCTATCTCACTGTCCTCATCTGTCCGTCTATGTCTGGAGGCCCCCTACATCCCCATCCCTCCCCTCTATATCACTGTCCTCATCTGTCCATCTATGTCTGGAGGTACCCTACACCCCCATCCCTCCCCTCTATATCACTGTCCTCATCTGTCCATCTATATCTGGAGGTCCCCTACACCCCCATCCCTCCCCTCTATATCACTGTCCTCATCTGTCCATCTATGTCTGGAGGTACCCTACACCCCCATCCCTCCCCTCTATATCACTGTCCTCATCTGTCCATCTATATCTGGAGGTCCCCTACACCCCCATCCCTCCCCTCTATATCACTGTCCTCATCTATCCATCTATGTCTGGAGGTACCCTACACCCCCATCCCTCCCCTCTATCTCACTGTCCTCATCTGTTCATCTATGTCTGGAGGTACCCTACACCCCCATCCCTCCCCTCTATCTTACTGTCCTCATCTGTCCATCTATGTCTGGAGGCCCCCTACACCCCCATCCCTCCCCTCTATCTCACTGTCCTCATCTGTCCAACTATGTCTGGAGGTCCCCTACACCCCCGTCCATCCCCTCTATATCACTGTCCTCATCTATCCATCTATGTCTGGAGGTACCCTACACCCCCATCCCTCCCCTCTATATCACTGTCCTCATCTGTCCAACTATGTCTGGAGGTCCCCTACACCCCCGTCCATCCCCTCTATATCACTGTCCTCATCTGTCCATCTATGTCTGGAGGAACCCTACACCCCCATCCCTCCCCTCTATATCACTGTCCTCATCTGTCCATCCATGTCTGGAGGTACCCTACACCCCCATCCCTCCCCTCTATCTCACTGTCCTCATCTATCCATCTATGTCTGGAGGCACCCTACACCCCCATCCCTCCCCTCTATCTCACTGTCCTCATCTGTCCATCTATGTCTGGAGGTACCCTACACCCCCATCCCTCCCCTCTATATCACTGTCCTCATCTGCCCATCTATGTCTGGAGGCACCCTACACCCCCATCCCTCCCCTCTATATCACTGTCCTCATCTGTCCATCTATGTCTGGAGGCACCCTACACCCCCATCCCTCCCCTCTATCTCACTGTCCTCATCTGTCCATCTATGTCTGGAGGTACCCTACACCCTCATCCCTCCCCTCTATCTCACTGTCCTCATCTGTCCATCTATGGAGGTACCCTACACCCCCATCCCTCCCCTCTATATCACTGTCCTCATCTATCCATCTATGTCTGGAGGCACCCTACACCCCCATCCCCCCTCTATCTCACAGTCCTCATCTGTCCATCTATGTCTGGAGACACCCTACACCCCCATCCCTCCCCTCTATCTCACAGTCCTCATCTGTCCATCTATGTCTGGAGGCACCCTACACCCCCATCCCTCCCCTCTATATCACTGTCCTCATCTGTCCATCTATGTCTGGAGGCACCCTACACCCCCATCCCTCCCTTCTATATCACTGTCCTCATCTATCCATCTATGTCTGGAGGCACCCTACACCCCCATCCCTCCCCTCTATATCACTGTACTCATCTGTCCATCCATGTCTGGAGGTACCCTACACCCCCATCCCTCCTCTCTATCTCACTGTCCTCATCTGTCCATCTATGTCTGGAGGCCCCCTACACCCCCATCCCTCCCCTCTATCTCACTGTCCTCATCTGTCCATCTATGTCTGGAGGAATCCTACACCCCCATCCCTCCCCTCTATATCACTGTCCTCATCTGTCCATCTATGTCTGGGGGCCCCCTACACCCCCATCCCTCCCCTCTATCTCACTGTCCTCATCTGTCCATCTATGTCTGGAGGTACCATACACCCCCATCCCTCCTCTCTATGTCACTGTCCTCATCTGTCCATCTATGTCTGGAGGTACCCTACACCCCCATCCCTCCCCTCTATATCACTGTCCTCATCTGTCCATCTATGTCTGGAGGTACCCTACACCCCATCCCTCCCCTCTATATCACTGTCCTCATCTGTCCATCCATGTCTGGAGGTACCCTACACCCCCATCCCTCCCCTCTATATCACTGTCCTCATCTGTCCATCTATGTCTGGAGGTACCCTACACCCCCATCTCTCCCCTCTATATCACTGTCCTCATCTGTCCATCTATGTCTGGAGGTCCCCTACACCCCCATCCCTCCTCTCTATATCACTGTCCTCATCTATCCATCTATGTCTGGAGGCACCCTACACCCCCATCCCTCCCCTCTATATCACTGTCCTCATCTATCCACCTATGTCTGGAGGCACCCTACACCCCGATCCCTCCCCTCTATCTCACTGTCCTCATCTGTCCGTCTATGTCTGGAGGCCCCCTACATCCCCATCCCTCCCCTCTATATCACTGTCCTCATCTGTTCATCTATATCTGGAGGCCCCCTACACCCCCATCCCTCCCTTCTATCTCACTGTCATCATCTGTCCATCTATGTCTGGAGGCCCCCTACACCCCCATCCCTCCCCTCTATCTCACTGTCCTCATCTATCCCTGGAGGTACCCTACACCCCCATCCCTCCCCTCTATCTTACTGTCCTCATCTGTCCATCTATGTCTGGAGGTACCCTACACCCCCATCCCTCCCCTCTATCTCACTGTCCTCATCTATCCATCTATGTCTGGAGGCACCCTACACCCCATCCCTCCCCTCTATATCACTGTCCTCATCTGTCCATCCATGTCTGGAGGTACCCTACACCCCCATCCCTCCTCTCTATCTCACTGTCCTCATCTGTCCATCTATGTCTGGAAGAACCCTACACCCCCATCCCTCCCCTCTATATCACTGTCCTCATCTATCCATCTATGTCTGGAGGCACCCTACACCCCCATCCCTCCCTTCTATATCACTGTCCTCATCGGTCCATCTATGACTGGAGACACCCTACACCCCCATCCCTCCCCTCTATATCACTGTCCTCATCTGTCCATCTATGTCTGGAGGTACCCTACACCCCCATCCCTCCCTTCTATATCACTATCATCATCTGTCCATCTATGTCTGGAGGTACCCTACACCCCCATCCCTCCCCTCTATATCACTGTCCTCATCTGTCCATCTATGTCTGGAGGCACCCTACACCCCCATCCCTCCCTTCTATATCACTATCATCATCTGTCCATCTATGTCTGGAGGTACCCTACACCCCCATCCCTCCCCTCTATATCACTGTCCTCATCTGTCCATCTATGTCTGGAGGTACCCTACACCCCCATCCCTCCCCTCTATATCACTGTCCTCATCTGTCCATCTATGTCTGGAGGCATCCTACACCCCCATCCCTCCCTTCTATATCACTATCATCATCTGTCCATCTATGTCTGGAGGTACCCTACACCCCCATCCCTCCCCTCTATATCACTGTCCTCATCTGTCCATCTATGACTGGAGGCACCCTACACCCCCATCCCTCCCTTCTATATCACTGTCCTCATCGGTCCATCTATGACTGGAGACACCCTACACCCCCATCCCTCCCCTTTATATCACTGTCCTCATCTGTCCATCTATGTCTGGAGACACCCTACACCCCCATCCCTCCCTTCTATCTCACTGTCCTCATCTATCCATCTATGCCTGGAGGCCCCCTACACCCCCATCCCTCCCCTCTATCTCACTGTCCTCATCTGTCCATCTATGTCTGGAGGCCCACTACACCCCCATCCCTCCCCTCTATATCACTGTCCTCATCTATCCATCTATGTCTGGAGACACCCTACACCCCCATCCCTCCCCTCTATATCACTGTCCTCATCTGTCCATCTATGACTGGAGACACCCTACACCCCCATCCCATCTAGCTCCCCCTTTAATATATATTACCACCAACTTCTCCATCTCCTTTAGAAGATCTTCTATCCATCTTGATTTTTTTTTTACCTTCAGGGTGAATCGCATACTCCTCTTTTATCCATCTTGATGCTGAAGTCGGGGGGGTCAGTCTAATGGGGCCCCTCAGATTTTTTCCTCAGGTTGTTCCTTCATTCTGTTGAAAAGAGAATATTATTATCAGTTAGTGAGACTCACCAGTCATGGTTTAATGGTTCCCAGTCCAGTTTTATTTTTACAGACGAAGTAATTCTCACTCATCTCTCTGAATATGGACAAAGTTCCTGGCTGTTTAGACCTCACTGGCAGCTTGCTTGCTGCAGAGACTTCACTTCACAGTAATTCAGAAGTCTTATGCCCTGTACACACGGTCGGACATTGATCGGACATTCCGACAACAAAATCCTAGGATTTTTTCCGACGGATGTTGGCTCAAACTTGTCTTGCATACACACGGTCACACAAAGTTGTCGGAAAATCCAATCGTTCTGAACGCGGTGACGTAAAACACGTACGTCGGAACTATAAACGGGGCAGTGGCCAATAGCTTTCATCTCTTTATTTATTTTGAGCATGCGTGGCACTTTGTGCGTCGGATTTGTGTACACACGATCGGAATTTCCGACAACAGATTTTGTTGTCGGAAAATTTTATATCCTGCTCTCAAACTTTGTGTGTCGGAAAATCCGATGGAAAATGTGTGATGGAGCCCACACACGGTCGGAATTTCCGACAACAAGGTCCTATCACACATTTTCCGTCGGAAAATCCGACCGTGTGTACGGGGCATTAGAGTAAGAGATGAGCAGTGAGTGTGTGATGTGTGTGAGTGCGGCCTGAGAAAAGGATCATCGGGGGTCCTAAAATGTCACACTGTCTGGGGGCAATAAATCTCCTATTTCTGTATTATTATCATTCAGTGCTGGTGATAGTTTACATTCCAGACTATTCTACAGACAACACCATCCGCCATTATTTATACCCTGACCCCCCAATACACCCCCCGGTCACCATCACCCCCCATTCCATCCCTCCATCATTACCTTCACTCATACACCCCCCAGTCACCATCACATCACCCCTCCATTCCATCCATACACCCTCCGGCCACCATCACCCCCCATTCCATCCCTCCATCATTACCTTCACTCATACACCCCCCAGTCACCATCACATCACCCCTCCATTCCATCCATACACCCTCCGGCCACCATCACCCCCCATTCCCTCATCACCCCCTTTATCCATAACCCCCCACCATCTTCCCCATCCTATCCCCTTATTGCCCCCATACACCCCCCGGCCACCATGCCCCATTTACTGCCCTTCAACCATACAACCCTAAGGCCCCCATTACCCCCATTCCATCCTAATCCCCCCAAATAACTACCCTTCCCCATGACCCCCATCACATGCCTTATTTTCCCCCCACACACCCATCACCCTCATTGCATTTCCCTATTCCCCCCAAACCCCCATTCCATTCGACTAGTCTCCCCATACACCCCCAGGCCCTCATCACCCCATTCCATCCACGAATACACTCCCAGACCCCCATTCCATCATGCTACTCCCCCCCATACAGCCCCTAGGCCCCCATCTCCCCCCATTCCATCCCCTATCCCCCCACTCACACCCCTAGATCTCCATCACCCCCATTGCATCTCCCTATTCCCCCCACAGACCCACATTTCATACGACTAGTCTCCCCATAAACTCATCACCCCCATTCTACCCCCAAATACACCTCCATCACATCCCCTACTCCCCCCAGGCCCCCATTCCATCCCCCTACTCTCCCTATACACCTATATTACATCCCCTATCCCCCCATACCCACCCCAGACCTCCATCACCCCCATTCTATCCCCTATTACCCCCATATCAACCTCAGGCCCCCATTACCTCTATGCCATCCCCCTATTGTGCCCATTAACACCCAGATCCCCATTCCATCTTCTTATTCACCCCATACACCCTGCCTAGGGGCCCCCATCTCCCCCATTACATCCTCCTACTCCCCCCATACAAACCCACCCAGGCCTCCATCTCCCCCATGACATCCTCCTACTCCGCCCCATACACCCCCCCCCGGGGCCTCCATCTCCCCGATTACATCCTCCTACTCCCCCCATACACACCCCCCGGGGCCTCCATCTCCCCCATTACATCCTCCTACTCCGCCCCATACACCCCCCCCGGGGCCTCCATCTCCCCGATTACATCCTCCTACTCCCCCATACACCCCCCCGGGGCCTCCATCTCCCCCATTACATCCTCCTACTCCCCCCATACACCCCCCCGGGCCTCCATCTCCCCCATGACATCCTCCTACTCCCCCCATACACCCCCCCAGGGCCTCCATCTCCCCCATTACATCCTTCTCCTCCCCCCATACACCCCCCGGGCCTCCATCTCCCCCATTACATCCTCCTACTACCCCCATACACCGCCCGGGGCCTCCATCTCCCCCATTACATCCTCCTACTCCGCCTATACACCCCCCCAGAGCCTCCATCTCCCCCATTACATCCTCCTACTCCCCCCATACACACCCCCAGGGGCCTCCATCTCCCCCCACTATATCCTCCTACTCCCCCCATACACCCCCCCCAGAGCCTCCATCTCCCCCATTACATCCTCCTACTCCGCCTATACACCCCCCCAGAGCCTCCATCTCCCCCCACTATATCCTCCTACTCCACCCCATACACCCCCCCAGAGCCTCCATCTCCCCCCACTATATCCTCCTACTCCGCCCCATACACCCCCCCAGAGCCTCCATCTCCCCCCACTATATCCTCCTACTCCGCCCACACACCCCCCCGGGGCCTCCATCTCCCCGATTACATCCTCCTACTCCGCCCCATACACACACCCCACCGGGGCCTCATCACATCCTCCTACTCCCCCCCAAACACCCCCCCGGGGCCTCCATCTCCCCCATTACATCCTCCTACTCCCCCCATACACATCCCCCCGGGGGGCCTCCATCTCCCCCATTACATCCTCCTACTCCCCCCATACACACCCCATGGGGCCTTCATCTCTCCATTACATCCTCCTACTCCCCCCATACACACCCCCGGGGCCTCCATCTCCCCCATTACATCCTCCTACTCCCCCCATACACACCCCCGGGGCCTCCATCTCCCCCATTACATCCTCCTACTCCCCCCATACACACCCCCCCAAAGCCTCCATCTCCCCGCACTATATCCTCCTACTCCGCCGACACACCCCCCCCACGGGGCCTCCATCTCCCCCATTATATCCTCCTACTGCCCCCATACACCAGCCGGGGCCTCCATCTGCCCCATTACATCCTCCTACTCCCCCCATACACACCCCCCCGGGGGCCTCCATCTCCCCCATTACATCCTCCTACTCCCCCTATACACACCCCCCGGGGCCTCCATCTCCCCATTACATCCTCCTACTCCCCCCATACACACCCCCCAAAGCCTCCATCTCCCCCCACTATATCCTCCTACTCCGCCCACACACACCCCCCACCGGGGCCTCCATCTCCCCCATTACATCCTCCTACTCCCCCCATACACCAGCCGGGGCCTCCATCTTCCCCATTACATCCTCCTACTCCCCCCCATACACCCCCCCGGGGCCTCCATCTCCCCATTACATCCTCCTACTCCCCCCCATACACCCCCCGGGGCCTCCATCTCCCCCATTACATCCTCCTACTCCCCCCATACACCCCCCCGGGGCCTCCATCTCCCCCATTAAATCCTCCTACTCCCCCCATACACACCCCCCGGGGCCTCCATCTCCCCCATTACATCCTCCTACTCCCCCCCCATACACCCCCCCAGAGCCTCCATCTCCCCTATTACATCCTCCTACTTCCCCCATACACCCCCCCTGGGGCCTCCATCTTCCCCCATTACATCCTTCTACTCCCCCCCATACACACCCACCGGGGCCTCCATCTTCCTCATTACATCCTCCCACTCCCCCCATACACCCCCCCCCGGGCCTCCATCTCCCCCATTACATCCTCCTACTACCCCCATACACCCCCCCAGAGCCTCCATCTCCCCCATTACATCCTCCTACTCCGCCCCATACACTCCCCCGGGGCCTCCATCTCCCCCATTACATCCTCCTACTCCCCCCCATACACACCCCCCGGGGCCTCCATCTCCCCCATTACATCCTCCTACTCCCCCCCATACACACCCCCCGGGGCCTCCATCTCCCCCATTACATCCTCCTACTCCCCCCCATACACACACCCCTGGGGCCTTCATCTCCCCCATTACATCCTCCTACTCCCCCCATACAAACCCCCCGGGGCCTCCATCTCCCCCATTACATCCTCCTACTCCCCCCATACACCCCCCGGGGCCTCCATCTCCCCCATTACATCCTCCTACTCCTCCCATACACCCCCCGGGGCCTCCATCTCCTCCATTACATCCTCCTACTCCCCCCATACACCCCTGGGGCCTCCATCTCCCCCATTACATCCTCCTACTCCCCCATACACCCACCCCCCCGGGGCCTCCATCTCCCCCATTACATCCTCCTACTCCCCTCATACACCCCCCGGAGCCTCCATCTCCCCCATTACATCCTCCTACTCCCCCCCCATACACCCCCCGGGGCCTCCATCTCCCCCATTATATCCTCCTACTCCCCCCCCATACACACCCCCCGGGGCCTCCATCTCCCCCATTACATCCTCCTACTCCCCCATACACCCACCCCCCCGGGGCCTCCATCTCCCCCATTACATCCTCTTACCCCCCCATACACCCCCCCGGGGCCTCCATCTCCCCCATTACATCCTCCTACTCCCCCCATACACCCACCCCCCCGGGGCCTCCATCTCCCCCATTACATCCTCTTACCCCCCCATACACCTCCCCGGGGCCTCCATCTCCTTCATTACATCCTCCTACTCCCCCCATACACACTCCCCCGGGGCCTCCATCTCCCCCATTACATCCTCCTACTCCCCCCATACACCTCCCCCAGGGGCCTCCATCTCCCCCATTACATCCTCCTACCACCCCATACACCCCCCCGGGGGCCTCCATCTCCCCCATTACATCCTCCTACTCCCCCTCATACACACCCCCCCGGGGCCTCCATCTCCCCCTATTACATCCTCCTACTCCCCCCATACACACCCCCCCGGGGGCCTCCATCTCCCCCATTACATCCTCCTACTCCCCCTCATACACACCCCCCCGGGGCCTCTATCTCCCCCCATTACATCCTCCTACTCCCCCTCATACACACCCCCCCGGGGCCTCCATCTCCCCCTATTACATCCTCCTACTCCCCCCCCATACACACCCCCCGGGACCTCCATCTCCCCCTATTACATCCTCCTACTCCCCCCCATACACACCCCTGGGCCTCCATCTCCCCCCATACACACACACTCAGACCTCCATTCCTCCCCCCATATCATCCCCAGGCACCCATCTCCCTCATTCTATCCCCCTAGTCCCCCCATACACACACCCAGACCTCCATCACCTCCATTCCATCCCCCTATTATCCCCATATCACATATTTCCACAAACATTTTCTCTGGTGTGATCACAGAGCTGCCATCTTGGAAAGTAGAGAACAGTGAATTGGTCTTCAACAAGATGGCTGCCGCAGCTAGACTCAGAAACAAATCTTTTCCGCTAAACAAGTTCAGCTTCCATTGCTTCCACAATGAGGAGATCATCGATAAAATAGTGTCTGATGTCGACGGGACACGTTATGCATCCAGCTTCTTCCCGGTCCGGATTGTATTGAGGAAAGATAATATTCTGTGCCGAACCTTCAGAGGGAGTCATACCAGGTTCTGCCACCAGATGGCAGCCTTATCATGTCATATATATAGTGTGCTTAGAAATACGAAGTGCTACCACATTCATCCACAAGGCGGCAGCAGAGTAGCAGCTATATTCTCTGTATAGACAATAAATATTGAGCGTTACCAGGATCAGCCAGCAGATGGCAGCATAGTGCTTGCATGACATGAGCGCATGCCCAGTCCGCCGCCATTTTATGGTGGAGAATTATTTAGGGCTTCAAGAAAATGGCGGCACGACGGACTTTTCTGTTTAGTGTACTGCGCATGACCAGAGCAGCTGCCATTTATCCGAGCAGTAAATAGTACTCTGGTCTTCAGTAATATGGCGCCGTGTTCATTATACTCATAGGGTTAGTTTTGCCCCGTCAGGCTCGTTTTTCAGAAGGCAAACTGTAGAAGTTAGATGGAACACCAATCACTGTGCAGTGGGCGTGACCATGTCTGAGCGGACTTGATAGTGAGCCGTGTTTTACAGGGGCGGGGATAGTTGCCAGGCTCCGCCCCCACCATTCTTATTGGACACTTCATAATGTTTCTTCGAGCCGGTGACGTCATTTTGTTACTGAGAAAATGACCCGAATGGAGATTACTTTCACATAATGACCCCGGAGCTACGAGAATCGGGCTCTAGAGGACGATGAGGCCGCCATTTTACTGAAGACCTCGTTTTATGTTTTCTGAAATAGAGGGGGACATGAGATTGAGACATGTCTGCTGATGCCGCCATCATCATGAGGTCCAAGATATTGGTATAATGAAAAATGGCGGCTTGGGCATGCGCAGTATACGATGATAACACTCGCTATGCTGCCGCCTTGTGGTCGTATCTGGTATGACTTTCTTATGTTACTATACTCAAAATATTACCGTCACTCTGCCTCCTTGTGGTTGGATCTGGTATGACTCTCTTATGTTACTATACTCAAAATATTACCATCACTCTGCTGTTCCCTTGTGGATGATCCTGGTATGACTCCTCCTGAGTTACTATACATATAATATTACCGACACTCTGCCCCCTTGTGGTTGTATCTGGTATGACTCCCCTGTGTTACTATATATATAATATTACCGACACTCTGCCTCCTTGTGGTTGGATCTGGTATGACTCCTCCTGTGTTACTATACATATAATATTACCGACACTCTGCCTCCTTGTGGTTGTATCTGGTATGACTCCTCCTGAGTTACTATACATATAATATTACCGACACTCTGCCCCCTTGTGGTTGGATCTGGTATGACTCCCCTGTGTTACTATACATATAATATTACCATCACTCTGCCCCCTTGTGGTTGTATCTGGTATGACTCTCCTGTGTTACTATATATATAATATTACCGACACTCTGCCCCCTTGTGGTTGTATCTGGTATGACTCCCCTGTGTTACTATACATATAATATTACCGTCACTCTGCCCCCTTGTGGTTGTATCTGGTATGACTCCCCTGTGTTACTATACATATAATATTACCGACACTCTGCCCCCTTGTGGTTGTATCTGGTATGACTCCCCTGTGTTACTATACATATATTACCGTCACTCTGCCCTCTTGTGGTTGTATCTGGTATGACTCCCCTGTGTTACTATACATATAATATTACCGACACTCTGCCCCCTTGTGGTTGTATCTGGTATGACTCCCCTGTGTTACTATACATATAATATTACCGTCACTCTGCCCCCTTGTGGTTGTATCTGGTATGACTCCCCTGTGTTACTATACATATAATATTACCGTCACTCTGCCCTCTTGTGGTTGTATCTGGTATGACTCCCCTGTGTTACTATACATATAATATTACCATCACTCTGCCCCCTTGTGGTTGTATCTGGTATGACTCCCCTGTGTTACTATACATATAATATTACCGTCACTCTGCCTCCTTGTGGTTGGACCTGGTATGACTCCCCTGTGTTACTATACATATAATATGTATAGTACAGGTCGGGTTACACCAAGAGGAAAAAATCGTCCATAAAAAAACAAGAAGGGGCGGCAGGAGACACAAGAACTCCAAACAACTCACATTACAGCTTTAGAGGCAAAATGAAGAAATGAGTTCCACCGTACTTAATATCTCAAAGAGACTTTTAAAAGAAGAGGAGATCAACCTTCTATCAAAAGGCCTTAATTTTAGCCCTAATAGACATTTTGATTTATATCACACTATTTTGGACGTTAACAGGTTTTCTCGCTTATTAACACTTAAAAAACATTTTGGTGGTTCTAGAGAAGAGGATGTTCCAGGGAACCTTGGCGAATCAGGTGAGTCTCCCCCTTCACCCATCTCTTTTAATGAAGTGTGTGCACTGCAAGATTTAATAACACTGGCAGATGAATCGGATCCACCCCCCATGGATCCCACTGATTCACAGAAAAAACTAATAATCAGATCTAAATCTGACTTTTATCCAGTGGCATCCAGGGGCAAAGATCTTGATGTATTTCAGAGGTTGGTGGAGGGGGAATTAACTCGCTTGGCTCACAGTTGCCATAGAAAACCGATTAAAGATAATTTGACACAAAATGAGAGATTAGCCTTAAAAACACTAACAGCAGACACTAGCATAGTTATCAGGAATGCGTTTTCACGTTTTGTCAGCCATTTTCTATTTCCTCTTGTTTTGTGTTCCGGTCAGATGGTGCCAAAATAGGAGATTTTTTCCATCTACTGACCATTGGGGCCCATGTACAAACATATCCAATCTTATACATGAATATATAATATTTACCACCTTGATTGGTATATATGCCCGACAAGTTCCCCTACTCTGCATACTCAGTATAGTAACTATGGCAGAGCAGGAATTCCCAGGGAACCATGGCCAACAATAGATGTTTGCAAAAGGTTACATTAACAATAGCAATATACAATATCTTTTATTGTTTCGCGATATCCATCATGTTCGGGTGTTTTATATACCTGACCAAAGTACAAGTTAATTTTACCTGAGGATGCATATCGGGACAATATTGAGATAAATAGTTTTATTCTATTTCGTTCTCCACACATTTCTGTGTTATTATATCTACCTTTTTCATCGTTTTCTTTTGATAATTATTCATGATTTGTATCATGAGGTTCACAATTTTATTTCATTATTATTACTTTTATTCTAGCTCATTTTTCATCACATAGATATATATGGAAATTTTCATTGTCCTATACATCTTTCCAGTTGTGTAGGAAACATCTGATATATATATTAGGTTTTTACGCAATATGTTTTCACACTTTTTTACCTTATTTTATTTTATTCATTTTATTCATTCTCATTCGTTTACATTTTGTACACCTTGTTGTCCATATACATATTTTTTTGGACACCTTGGGATCACAATTCAGATATATTAAGCTTATTTATATGTACATAAGCTGACATACATTGTATCGTTTGTGTTCAGTGTTTATTTTGTGAGTGTAATGTTGCAATATGAATATGTAGTTGTTTCTCTTTAGAATGCAGCATTATAACATTTCTACTCATCGTCTTTATAGATTGGATTCACGCCGATCATTATATGCCTGTTTTCATCTGTTTCACTTGCCGGTGTCAATATATGAGTATTGTATTAGTGGATTCATAAGATGTATTATTCTAATATGTTTTGTTTGGAGATCTTGGCATTTGCTGACACACATATACTGAGACATGCTTTTATATGAGCCACCCGAGACGGATCACAAACTAACATATTTTAATTTAATTGTCTGTCCGGATAATTTTTACGATCTCAGTCTGGTAACATTCTCGTCCAGCCTGTAGTATCTTACTTGTTTTTGATTTGTTCTTTTTTGTGACCCCTTAAATTCGGGTGACTGGCCGAGACCACCCCCAACTTTATTACCATCATTATAATTCCATCTAGACATTTAGTGTGACAAAGATTAGCGGCGCTCTATTATCTTGAACACCGCTGCTTCATTCCTGAAATTCCACACACACCCTGCTCACGGCCAGGCTCATCATTTAGAATCACTACGCTACAAGTCAGTCTACTGGGACCCTGCATATATCACTGCCATTTGACCAGATCAGGGCAACCCTGATCACCGTGATTTTATGTCTTTGTATCCCAGCCTATAGTACCTTACTTGTTTTTCATTTGTCCCTTTTTGTGATCCCTTAAACTTGGGTGACTGGCCGAGACCTCTATCAACTTTATTACCATCACTATAATTCCATCTAGACATTTAGTGTGACATAGATTAGCGGCGCTCTATTATCTTGAACACCGGCAGCTTCATTCCTGAAATTCCACACACACCCTGCTCACGGCCAGGCTCATCAATTAGAATCACTACGTTACAAGTCAGTCTACTGGGACCCTGCATATATCACTGCCATTTGACCAGATCAGGGCAACCCTTATCAGCGTGATTTTATGTCTTTGAATACCACAGTTTATTTCTATTATTATAGGGCCCTATATGTACCTTGTTATCAACCGCGGGCATATCACGCATTATTTCAGGTCACATTGCTCTATATTTCACCTGTATTATTCCGGCTTATTATAGAGAGCTTCATCCACTTCACCGGCATATTATAGAGAGTTTCATCATATTTATATATTTTGTTCATATATAGTTTTATTACATTCACTCTTCACATTTACTTTGCACGTTGTCTGAATATTTTTATCAATATATTTTCTCTTTTTTTAATGAGAAATATTTTTTACACATTTTTTCCTTTCACCTAATAGTAATTCTTTTTTTGATACTTATCACCTTTCATATATACACGTTATAGAAGTATATTCATTATTATATACACGTTTATTGATAGGATTCACTATATATATATACACACATATATATTTTTTGCCTACACATGTACATATACACATCTTTTTTCACATTCTTTGTCATCTATTTACATGTCACGGTTTTGAAAACATTTCTCAATCAGTTAACACACCAAATAGCCAGCAGATGCCGAGACCTCATTAAATCGGCTTCCAGCTGAGACTCAATGACCATCTAATTGGGCAATCATGTGATACTCCATTGAGCTATATAAGAGTTTGTCTTTTTAATATTTGTTAGCTATGAGTAAGCACTCAGTCCTGAGTGCGAAACGCGTCAGCTTACCTGTACTTTCTGCATGACAGTCTTGTTATTTTGATGATCCCATTTTTTCAATAAAGTGAAGTTTTTTGACTACATCCGGTGTGCGGCATCCAAATCTTCTCCTCCATTCAACTCTGCCCCCTTGTGGTTGTATCTGGTATGACTCCCCTGTGTTACTATACATATAATATTACCGTCACTCTGCCCCCTTGTGGTTGTATCTGGTATGACTCCCCTGTGTTACTATACATATAATATTACCGACACTCTGCCCCCTTGTGGTTGTATCTGGTATGACTCCCCTGGGTTACTATACATATAATATTACCGACACTCTGCCACCTTGTGGTTGTATCTGGTATGACTCCCCTGGGTTACTATACATATAATATTACCAACACTCTGCCTCCTTGTGGTTGTATCTGGTATGACTCCCCCTGTGTTACTATACATATAATATTACCGACACTCTGCTCCCTTGTGGTTGGATCTGGTATGACTCCCCCTGTGTTACCATACATATAATATAACTGTCACTCTGCCCCCTTGTGGTTGGATCTGGTATGACTCCCCCTGTGTTGCTATACATATAATATTACCGTCACTCTGCCACCTTGTGGTTGGATCCGGTATGACTCCCCTGTGTTACTATACAGGCATACCCCACTTTTAAGTACACAATGGGGTTTATTTGTGTACTTCTAATATTACCGTCATTCTGCCGCCTTGTGGTCGGATCTGGTATGTCTCCCCTGTGTTACTATACATATAATATTACCGTCACTCTGCCGCCTTGTGGTTGGATCTGGTATGACTCCCCCTGTGTTACTATACATATAATATTACCGTCACTCTGCCTTCTTATGGTTGGATCTGGTATGACCCCCCTGTGTTACTATACATATAATTTTTTTTTTTTTTCAATAAATGTTTATTAAATTTTTTCAGATATACATAAAGTCACAGTTATCAGGTATACATTGAAACAGAAGCTGTTAATACAATCAATAAGTCATACAATCGATAAGTCATACAATCAATAAGTCATACAATCGATAAATAAAGCAGAAATGAAAGAACAAGTTCAAAATACGGCCAACTGAGCCTCTTACTAGGTCACTTCTGTATTAGTGATGTAGGTGAAGTTCTGACCCAGTAAAGTATTCCTATGGTAAAGCGGGAATACCCTATGTGACAGACCTAGCTGGGAGAGAGACTTTTGGAGGGGATTGTATGCTAGCCTCTTGCCGATCGATTGTGGGCCCTTGCATTTGGGGGAACGGTGCTCTTTGTGAGCTGTATGCCTGGGGACCCTTGAGGTGGGATTACTGTGGATTCGGGTCCTGGTCCCCCAGGACACACAGACTCTGGGGACCCTGGATTTTCCATATTGGAATAGTGGCTTATTCATAATGCTGGGACAGATACTGTTAGGAGATGCTGATGTAAATTCCAGCACCTGTCTGTCTGTTGTCTGCTAAAATGTGTATTGTAAATAAGTCTACTATGTGATCTAAGAGTCATTAGATCCCCATTGTTATTTGTGTTAATTAACTCTGCTATTGTGTGAAGAAGAGTCTATGTTGATTGTGATAATGTTGATTGGATTTTCTGAACTACAAGACGGCCAGTCTGGCCTAACGGTCATGTCTGAGTCATCCAGGCTGTCTAAAGGGATTAGTTAATTAGCTCATGTCAATTAGGTTAATTAGGTTACAGCTGTATTGTTAGAGTAATATGAGCAGGAGGTCTGCACCTTCACTTTTAGTGTATAAAAGCCTGTATTTTGCAATACAAGAGATTCCTGTTTGGACTTACATACAGCCTGCCTGGTGTTTGTTCTGAGCTATCACAACTGGACTAGAACGGCACATAGCTGTAGTTCTAGTCCCGGAGCATCAGATGACCAAACAATCAGACGTTGCAATCTGATTCAATAGCTGCAGAGGAGTGTTAGGAGAGTGGAACCGAGCGAGCAAGGGGCTTGTTACACCCTAATTAACAAGTGTATAAACTAAGGATCATTAAGCATCTCCGTGTGAGGGAGAAGGGGTTGGTGTGGGGGTAGGGGTCCAATCGGGGTAATGTTATGTACCGATCAAAGCCACCCTTAAACCCATTCACCCCTAAAGGGTTCTAACTGTGAATGGGTGGGGGCCATGTGTAGTAATGTGTGTGGTTTTAAACCTATTCGGTACACATATGATTGAGAGGCAGCTCCGTAATAATAATATGTTGTCTAGGAGTGGGGGAGGGGAGTAAGGAGACCAGAAACCGTTAGGGTGTGTGGGGAGGAGGGGTCGGTGTGTGGGGAGGAGGGGTCGGTGTGTGGGGAGGAGCTCCTGCCGGAACAGTGAAGGAGTTATGTTGGTATCAGGTTGAGAGGGTGTGGAGATCACCTAAGTATGATCGGTGAGAATCAATTGGGTAAGAGGAAGGGTATGGACAGAGGAAGGGTATGGATGGAGGAAGGGTATGGACGGAGGAAGGGCACGATCAGCCAGACACTATGGCGTTTCTGTGAGAGATCAGTATCGATCATGGCTGAGAGGTTGGGTCACCGGGCGGAATGATCTGTGTCGAGGAAACTCTAAAGTGTAACCAGCAAGCCCATGTTGTATTAAATTTTGTCAGATTGTCTTTTGCTTGGTAAATGAGTTTTTCCATCTCAGCCGTTCTATCGACTCTTTTGAACCATTCAGCCACTGTGGGTGGTGTGGAACTCCTCCAGTGAACCGGGACACAGAGGTTGGCTGCATTGATAAGGTGTAGGGTAAGGGATTTTTTGTAGGAGGAGAGGGGCATGGAGGTGTGATGGATCATGTATTGGGCCGGAGTGAAGTCTGGGGCGTAAGAGGTCATTTGGGTGATAAGGCGGTGAATTTCCGTCCAGTACGGTATGATAAGAGGACATTCCCACCAGATATGAATGAGGGTGCCAAGCGCCGCATTGCAACGCCAGCATGTCGGGGGGACCGAGGGGTGCATTTTGTGGATCTTATCAGGTGTCCTATACCAGTTGGTGAATATTTTGTATCTGTTTTCCTGGGTGGATACATTAATGGAGCCCTTATGAATATGGTTGTGTATACGTTCCCATTCAGTGGAAGTTAAGTCTATAGACAGTTCTGATTCCCAACGACGGATAAGCTTATCATCTTTAATTTTGCAATCTGAAAATAAGAATGTGTAAACAGTAGAGATCACATGACGTTGGGGTTCTGAACTATCACATAGCAATTCAAAGGGTGTCCGCTCTCGGTACCACAGTGAGATGGATTTGGCGTCAGTAAAAAAGTGTCTTAATTGTAGGTACTTGTAAAAGGGGATGTTGTATTCAGTGAGTTTGGCTGCCATGGCTTGGTGGGGGAGGAGTTCACCATTTTGGAAGAAGTGGTGTGCCCTGATGGGGGCTGTGCATGATTCCCTGTGCAGATCTCTTAAGGCAAGGCCTGGCATGAAGTCAGGATTATGGACCAAAGGGGTCATAGGGCCTGGGTGCGGTGTGTAATCGAGTGCTTTGACGGCTAATTTAAGGTGGGACAATGTGGCTCCAATAAAGGGATGTGTCACCAAATCTCTAGGAATGGAGTTGTGATTGATCCAGGGTAGATGTGACAGTGGGGTTTTACTGAAAGAGTCCTCAAGTGTAATCCAGGCTTTATTGGAACGATGCAGATGCCAATCTACAATCCTAATTAAATGACATGCCCAGTGGTATTTTTCAATGTCGGGGAGGCCAAGGCCCCCTAATAGCTTGGGGAGTACTAGCCTATCCCAGCTTAGTCGGGGGGTCTTGGACGACCAGATAAAAGTCCTGCACATACGCTTGTATGATGTAAAAAAGGAGGTGGGTAGCTTTATGGGGATTGCCTGAAAAAGATAAAGAAGTCTGGGCAGTACATTCATTTTTAATATGGCTGTCCTACCCAACCAGGAGAAGGACCCGAAATGCCATTTATTTAAATCAGCTTGTATGTTTTGAAGCGCGGGTTGGAAGTTTCTCATGTAGAGATCCTGTAGTTTAGTAGGTATTTTGATGCCCAGGTATGTAATGTCCTGTGATTCCCATGTAAAGGGGAAGTTCTGTTTGCATTGGGTGACCAGTGTGGCTGGTAGGGAGATGTTCAGTGCTTTCGATTTTGTAAAGTTAATTTGAAGGTTTGACAAGGTTTTGAATAATGAGAAATCTTTAAGAAGATTGGGGATAGTGACTATAAGGTCCGTGAGGAAGAGTAAAACGTCATCCGCATAGGCTGCTAATTTATAGTGGTTATCACCAATGTTAATGCCTTTGACGTCCGGGTTGTGTCTTAATCTGCGGAGCATTGGTTCCATAGTAAGGATGAATGTGAGCGGGGATAGGGGGCATCCCTGACGGGTTTGAGACAGAGAAGGCATTCGACAGGCAGCCATTGATCCTAAGTTTAGCTGTAGGTGCAGAGTATAGCGCCAGGATCATTTGGAGTAGATGCGATGGGAAACCCATTACTCTTAAAGTCGCTTCCATATAGTCCCAGGCCACCCTGTCGAACGCCTTCTCCGCATCCAAAGACAGGAAAAAACCTCGCGTGGATGTTTTGGAGAGCCAGTGATGGATATTTAGAGCCTTGATAGTATTGTCCCTGGCCTCCCTGCCAGGGACAAAACCTACTTGATCAAGGGAGATTAATTTGGGTAGCAGAGGGAGAATGCGGTTTGCCAACACTTTGGCGTAGAGCTTTAGGTCTACGTTCAGGAGTGATATCGGCGGTAGTTAGAGACCAATGAGGGGTCTTTGCCTTGTTTGGGAATGAGAGTGACATGTGCTTCAAGGATGTCCCTCATTGTATTAGAGGTTGGTGAGAGATTATTGAAGGCTTTGGTGAGGTGGGGAACGAGGGTGTCTGGGAAGGACTTATAATAGCTAACTGTCAGGCCATCTGGGCCAGGGATTTTGCCCGGTTTCATTTGTTTTAATGCAGTTAAAATTTCTTCTCCTGAGAGTGGGAGATCAAGGTCCGAGGATTCATCTGAAGAGAGGGGGGAGGGACAGTATTGTGCAAGGAAGTCAGTAATGGCTGTCATTCGGTCCGAGGTGGCTGCAGGGGGGAGCGTGGTGGGGAGGTTGTATAGTTTGGAGAAGTACTGAACAAAATGGTCAGAGATATCATCCGTAGTAACAAGGGCGTCGCCAGTCGGTGTTGTAATTTTGTGAATGGTATGGGCCGCTTTCTTAACTTGAAGCACTCTGGCTAAAAGTTTACCCGACTTGTTGTCGAATTCATAGAATAATTTTTGGGTCATGGCGTAGTTACGTTTTAGTGTATGGTTAAGTTCCTCTAGAAGTTCTTCTCTGGTCTGAGTTAGTTCCGTTAATGTGGAAGCTGCTAGCGATGCTTTGTGTGCTTGTTCAAGTGTTAGTATGCAGTCGGTCAGCTCATTAATTCGTGCTTTTCTAAGTTTGTTTTGTTGGGCCGCAAGGGAGATAAATTTCCCCCTTATGATGTATTTGTGTGCTGCCCAAACGGAGATAGGAGAGGTGTCTTCTGTTGTATTTTCTGCAAAGTATTGGGTGAGGCTCGTGGTAATTTGTTGTATATGGTCCAGGTCGGTCAGTAGAGAATTATCAAGTCGCCATATGTTGGACCTACCATGGGTCGTCGGGAGGGTTAGAGTTATAAATATGGGGTTGTGATCAGAAAGAACCATGGGTTCAATCGTGGCTTTTGAGAGGTGTGTGAGATCATTTTGGGATAAGGAAAAGTGGTCTATTCTGGAGTATTTGTTATGAGGTGCAGAAAAGAAGGTGAAGTCCTTAGTGTTGGGGTGTAATGTGCGCCAGGCATCGTGAAGTAACAGGTTGCTGAGTTGCAATTTAATAGCTCGTAAGGATCTGTAGGTTAGGGAGGAAGCACCATTGGATGTGTCAAGGGAGGGATTCAGAGTGACATTAAAGTCGCCTCCTACTATCAGAGTACCAGATTGGAAGCTGAGAAGTTGTTGGAAGGTGTCTCTAAAAAAGGCCACTTGTTGCGAGTTAGGGGCGTAAATGTTAGCTATTGTGACAGGTCTGTGGTGCAGAGTGCCTTTAATGAATAGGAATCTCCCCTGGGAGTCTCTTTGGACTTCTGTCACCTGCAGGGGGCATTGTTTAGAAATTAAGATTGAGACTCCTTTGGATTTAGCCTCGGTGTTGGAAGCGTGGTACACCAGTGGGAATTGGTGATTATACAGTTTAGGGATGCTATCCGTCCTGAAGTGCGTTTCCTGTATAAGTGCTACATGTATTTTCGATCGTTGTAGGAAATAGAACAGTTTAGACCTTTTCTCTAGGATGTTAAGGCCTTGTATATTGATTGAACAGAGTTTGAGTGTCTGTAGGTGCTTATGTAGGTCAGGCGGTGAGGCCCGGGGGTCTGTGTCATCCGCCATAAGTACAAGTGAAGGGAGAGGGATGACCTGGGCGATCAGGATGTGGGTCTGTTCAGTGTATGGCAGGCTTAAGTGTAATGTTGAGGTAACTGGGGTGAAACCGATGAGGTTTGGGGGTGACTTGCTCCCGTACCTCTAAACTGTACAGTATCGGTAAGGTACAGTGCGGGTACAATGTGTGTACCCTGAGGGGTGTAACAGCACCATGACTCACAACTGTGTGGGGGTTGGCAATAACCAAGCAGTGAAGGAGGACTATAGGTAAAGGAAAGAATGGTATAGTCCGCCACCACAGGGTCTTCAGGTGATAAAAGGAGGAGGTTTTGGAGAACGTATTTTCTGGGGGATATAAAATAGGGCGAGGGATACTCTCAAAGAAACGTGAGTGCTGGGTGGTGGGATTTGGGTGAATAAATCCATCATTACACATATAGCATATAAGAACCATCATATAGAAATATTGGGAGTTCTGATACCACCACCCAGCCCTCATACCAGAAGACACCCAAAACACCATTAAATACTATCACGGCTAAATGCGGGATTTGTAAAGGTGGGTGCCCTCTCATGGGTCAAGTGTCGGCCTCAGAACGTGTGAGGTAATTAAACAGAGGACATTTATAGGGCCTAGAAACAGCACAAAAATCTCAAAAGAGGGATAGAACACTATAACCGGAGTAACATGTAAATAAACAAGTAAATCAGTCAGCAAGCTGACCATGCAATCAGTGACAGATCTCCAACTAGAAAGTCTGAGGAATACTAAACTTGTAGACTAGAAGATTTCCCATAGAGAGAGTGTGGAATATACCTCATACCTCACCGTGCAACCTAACATGCCAGCAAGTGTGATTGGGTAAAGTTACAGTTACAGGTCAGTAGATGGCCGTAGTGCACTCTGCATAAGCCTGCAGGTAGGTGTCACATCAGTTGAGTGTCTGTGCAGGACATGTAGATGGATGTAGTGTACTGTGTATAAGTCTTCAGGTAGGTGTCACATCAGTTCCCAGCAGTGAGTGTCTGTACAGGACATGTAGATGGATGTAGTGTACTGTGTATAAGTCTTCAGGTAAATATCACATCAGTTCTCAGCAGTGAGTGTCTGTACAGGACATGTAGATGGATGTAGTGTACTGTGTATAAGTCTTCAGGTAGGTGTCACATCAGTTGAGTGTCTGTACAGGACATGTAGATGGATGTAGTGTACTGTGTATAAGTCTTCAGGTAGGTGTCACATCAGTTCCCAGCAGTGAGTGTCTGTACAGGACATGTAGATGGATGTAGTGTACTGTGTATAAGTCTTCAGGTAGGTATCACATCAGTTCCCAGCAGTGAGTGTCTGTACTGGACATGTAGATGATGTAGTGTACTGTGTATAAGTCTTCAGGTAGGTATCACATCAGTTGAGTGTCTGTACAGGACATGTAGATGGATGTAGTGTACTGTGTATAAGTCTTCAGGTAGGTGTCACATCAGTTGAGTGTCTGTACAGGACATGTAGATGGATGTAGTGAACTGTGTATAAGTCTTCAGTTAGGTGTCACATCAGTTCCCAGCAGCGAGTGTCTGTACAGGACATGTAGATGGATGTAGTGCACTGTGTATAAGTCTTCAGGTAGGTGTCACATCAGTTGAGTGTCTGTACAGGACATGTAGATGGAGGGGGAAGCCCCTGTAGGCTCCTCAGTCAGTACACGAGTGGTTGCCGCCAGCGATGGAGTAGAAGAGGAGACCATGTGAGGCGTGGCTTTGGAAGTCAGCCTTGAGTGTGATGATCTGTGTGAGGCATTGTCCAGGTAACAGTCGCCATGTTCGTCGGATGTTCTTGATGCTTTTCCTTGATGTCAGGGAGATTGTGGGTGGAAGTGACACTGTACAGAACTCCTGCCAGTTCAGGGGCGGGTACAAACCGCAAGGTGTTGTGGGTCATGTAGTTTTAGAACACTCCACTAGACATATGGGCAGTGTTCATTCCATAGGCAAGTGCTGCTGCTTTCTATCTAGACTTGCAATGTCTATGACAGGGACACAATCTGAACCCAGTACAAGAAGAAAAACATCTATTGTGCCGAATATCTCTTGAAGAAAGTCAGTCACATAAACATTGAATGAAAGGTTAACAGTGTGAGAGAACTGATTAAAGCCGAACAGGGCAAACTGATATTGCATGGTAGTGTGTATCTGAGGCCGGCTAGCGGTTTCGGCGAGCTCTCCTGAGCCTCGGTGAGTTTGTGGGGCTGCCCTCCTGGTAGTGAATGTGGGTACCGGTAAGGTGCCTAGGGGCGGATGGGGACCTTCTCCTACAGTACCTGGTATCTTGCGCCTCCATGGGTTCTTCCTGAGGTGACTCTTTGCTTGTCACTGAGTGACGAAACTCCGCATACCAGTTAGGGACATCTACCAGGGGTATGCCCAGGGTTCCGCAGAAGTGTGGGAGATCCTCTGGTACTCTCAGGAGAGCCGTGTGGCCCTGGGTGGAGGCAGAAAGGCAAAACGGGAATTTCCATTTATATTGAATACCTTTTGTGCGAAGGGCGTCCAGCAGAGGCCTCAGATCACGGCGGTGCTGTAAGGTGATTCCTGAGAGGTCCTGATAGATTTGGATTGCTCTCCCATCATGGAGAATTTGAAGTCTGCTTCTTGCTTGTCTGATAATTTCTTCCTTCAGTTTGAAGTCTATTATACAGCAAATGATGTCCCTCGGGGGATCCGTCTCCCTTCCCTTGGGACGTAAGGCCCGGTGGATCCTTTCCATATCAATGGGTGTATGAGGTGGTCTATTAAGCAGACCATTGAAGATTCCAGTCACAGTGGGGGCTATTTGTTCTCCCTCGATGGCCTCTGGCAGTCCTCTGACTCTGAGATTATGGCGCCGACCTCTGTTGTCGAGGTCTTCCAGATGGCGTTGCATATCTCTCATTTGTAATGTGTGGGAGTCAATGCGATTCGCAGCTTTGCGGATAGTCACATCATGGCGTTCAGTCACTCTTTCAACTGTGAGAACTCTGTCACTGAGCGCACGGATATCGAGCCTGAGCTCTGAAATGGCGGCAGATAAGGTGTCTTTGATATCCTCTGCGATGGTCCGCAGGTCCTGCATGTTTAAGTGCGGCTGTGGTGAGAGTTTAATGACATTTCTATCCCTGTGAGGTTTTGGAGATCCCGTGTGTGACGGTTCTGTCAGGGCCGCCTCAGAAGCCTGAGAGTGTGAGTGTCTGTGGCGGGAAGGCCCCGTGTTCCCTCTGCGGGTATGAAGCATTTCAGGAATATTATAACCCCCGTCCCCTAATTGTTCGCGGGGGGAGCGGGAGGCAGAAGAGTTCCGTGATGCAGTCCCCATGATTTGGAGGGATTTAGGGGCAATTTTACCTCAGATTCCAGTCAACTTTTCCCTGTGGTGGCAGGAGCCCAGGGATTAAGCTTCCATCTTCCTGCTAGGTCAGGCCACGCCCCTCCTATACATATAATATTACCATCACTCTGCCCCCCTGTGGTTGTATCTGGTATGACTCCCCCTGTGTTACTATACATATAATATAACCGTCACTCTGCCGCCTTGTGGTTGTAACTGGTATGACTCCCCCTGTGTTACTATACATATAATTTTTTTTTTTCAATAAATGTTTATTAAAATTTTTCAGATATACATAAAATCACAGTTATCTGGTATACATTGAAACAGAAGCTGTTAATACAATCAATAAGTCATACAATCGATACATAAAGCAGAAATGAAAGAACAAGTTCAAAATATGGCCAACTGAGCCTCTTACTAGGTCACTTCTGTATTAGTGATGGAGGTGAAGTTCCGACCCAGTAAAGTATTCCTATGGTAAAGCGGGAATACCCTAATTAACCACTTGCTTACTGGGCACTTAAACCCCTCCTGCCCAGACCAATTTTCAGCTTTCAGCGCTGATGCACTTTGAATGACAATTGCACGGTCATACAACACTGTACTCAAATTAATTTTTTATAATTTATTTGTCCATCTATGTCTGGAGGTACCCTACACCCCCATCCCCCCCTCTGCTCCATCTGTCCATCTATGTCTGGAGGTACCCTACACCCCTATCCCTCCCCTCTGCTCCATCTGTCCATCTATGTCTGGAGGTACCCTACACCCCTATCCCTCCCCACTGCCCCATCTGTCCATCTATGTCTGGAGGTACCCTACACCCCCATCCCTCCCCACTGCCCCATCAGGCCATCTATGTCTGGAGGTACCCTACACCCCCATCCCTCCCCACTGCCCCATCTGTCCATCTATGTCTGGAGGTACCCTACACCCCCATCCATCCCCTCTGCCCCATCTGTCCATCTATGTCTGGAGGTACCCTACACCTCCACTCCCGCCTCTGCCCAATCTGTCCATCTATGTCTGGAGGTACCCTACACCCCCATCCCTCCCCTCTATCTCACTGTCCTCATCTATCCATCTATGTCTGGAGGTACCCTACACCCCTATCCCTCCCCTCTGCTCCATCTGTCCATCTATGTCTGGAGGTACCCTACACCCCTATCCCTCCCCACTGCCCCATCTGTCCATCTATGTCTGGAGGTACCCTACACCCCCATCCCTCCCCACTGCCCCATCTGTCCATCTATGTCTGGAGGTACCCTACACCCCCATCCCTCCCCACTGCCCCATCTGTCCATCTATGTCTGGAGGTACCCTACACCCCCATCCCTCCCCTCTGCCCCATCTGTCCATCTATGTCTGGAGGTACCCTACACCCCCATCCATCCCCTCTGCCCCATCTGTCCATCTATGTCTGGAGGTACCCTACACCTCCACTCCCGCCTCTGCCCAATCTGTCCATCTATGTCTGGAGGTACCCTACACCCCCATCCCTCCCCTCTATCTCACTGTCCTCATCTATCCATCTATGTCTGGAGACATCCTACACCCCCATCCCTCCCCTCTTTATCACTGTCATCACCTGAGCATCTATGTCTGGAGGTACCCTACACCCCCATCCCTCCCCTCTATCTCACTGTCCTCATCTGTCCATCTATGTCTGGAGGTACACTACACCCCCATCCCTCCCCTCTATCTCACTGTCCTCATCTGTCCATCTATGTCTGGAGGCAACCTACACCCTCATCCCTCCCCTCTATCTCACTGTCCTCATCTGTCCATCTATGTCTGGAGGTACCCTACACCCCCATCCCTCCCCTCTATATCACTGTCCTCATCTGTCAATCTATGTCTGGAGGTACCCTACACCCCCATCCCTCCCCCCTATCTCACTGTCCTCATCTGTCCATCTATGTCTGGAGGTACCCTACATCCCCATCCCTTCCTTCTATCTCACTGTCCTCATCTATCCATCTATGTCTGGAGACATCCTACACCCCCATCCCTCCCCTCTATCTCACTGTCCTCATCTGTCCATCTATGTCTGGAGGCACCCTACACCCCCATCCCTCCCCTCTATCTCACTGTCCTCATCTGCCCATCTATGACTGGAGGCCCCCTACACCCCCATCCCCCCCTCTATCTCACTGTCCTCATCTGGCCATCTATGTCTGGAGGCCCCCTGCACCTCCATCCATCCCCTCTATCTCACTGTCCTCATCTATCCATCTGTGTCTGGAGGCCCCCTACAGCCCCATCCCTCCCCTCTATATCACTGTCCTCATCTGCCCATCTATGTCTGGAGGCACCCTACTCCCCAATCCCTCCCCTCTATCTCACTGTCCTCATCTGTCCATCTATGTCTGGAGATATCCTGCACCCCCATCCCTCCCCTCTATCTCACCGTCCTCATCTGTCCATCTATGTCTGGAGGCACCCTACACACCCAGCCCTCCCCTCTATCTCACTGTCCTCATCTGTCCATCTATGTCTGGAGATATCCTACACCCCCATCCCTCCCCTCTATCTCACTGTCCTCATCTGCCCATCTATGTCTGGAGGCCCCCTACACCTCCATCCATCCCCTCTATCTCACTGTCCTCATCTATCCATCTGTGTCTGGAGGCCCCCTACAGCCCCATCCCTCCCCTCTATATCACTGTCCTCATCTGCCCATCTATGTCTGGAGGCACCCTACTCCCCAATCCCTCCCCTCTATCTCACTGTCCTCATCTGTCCATCTATGTCTGGAGATATCCTGCACCCCCATCCCTCCCCTCTATCTCACCGTCCTCATCTGTCCATCTATGTCTGGAGGCACCCTACACACCCAGCCCTCCCCTCTATCTCACTGTCCTCATCTGTCCATCTATGTCTGGAGATATCCTACACCCCCATCCCTCCCCTCTATCTCACTGTCCTCATCTGCCCATCTATGTCTGGAGGCCCCCTACACCTCCATCCCTCCCCTCTATCTCACTGTCCTCATCTATCCATCTATGTCTGGAGGCCCCCTACAACCCCATCCCTCCCCTCTATCTCACTGTCCTCATCTATCCATCTATGTCTGAAGGCACCCTACACCCCCATCCATCCCCTCTATCTCACTGTCCTCATCTATCCATCTGTGTCTGGAGGCCCCCTACAGCCCCATCCCTCCCCTCTATATCACTGTCCTCATCTGCCCATCTATGTCTGGAGGCACCCTACTCCCCAATCCCTCCCCTCTATCTCACTGTCCTCATCTGTCCATCTATGTCTGGAGATATCCTGCACCCCCATCCCTCCCCTCTATCTCACTGTTCTCATCTGTCCATCTATGTCTGGAGATATCCTACACCCCCATCCCTCCCCTCTATCTCACCGTCCTCATCTGTCCATCTATGTCTGGAGGCACCCTACACACCCAGCCCTCCCCTCTATCTCACTGTCCTCATCTGTCCATCTATGTCTGGAGATATCCTACACCCCCATCCCTCCCCTCTATCTCACTGTCCTCATCTGCCCATCTATGTCTGGAGGCCCCCTACACCTCCATCCCTCCCCTCTATCTCACTGTCCTCATCTATCCATCTATGTCTGAAGGCACCCTACACCCCCATCCCTCCCCTCTATGTCACTGTCCTCATCTGTCCATCTATGTCTTGAGGTACCCTAAACCTCCATCCCTCCCCTCTATTTCACTGTCCTCATCTGTCCATCTATGTCTGGAGGCACCCTACACCCCCATCCCCCCCTCTATATCACTGTCCTCATCTGTCCATCTATGTCTGGAGGCACCCTACACCCCCATCCCTCCCCTCTATATCACTGTCCTCATCTGTCCATCTATGTCTGGAGGCCCCCTACACCCCCATCCATCCCCTCTATATCACTGTCCTCATCTGTCCATCTATATCTGGAGGCACCCTACACCCCCATCCCTCCCCTCTATCTCACTGTCAATAGGGATAAAACTTTTTCGCAGAAGAGAGTTTACCAAGACTCGTGGCCACTCATTAAAATTAGAAGAAAAGAGGTTTAATCTTAAACTACGTAGAGGGTTCTTTACTGTAAGAGCGGCAAGGATGTGGAATTCCCTTCCACAGGCGGTGGTCTCAGCGGGGAGCATTGATAGCTTCAAGAAACTATTAGATGAGCACCTGAATGACCACAACATACAGGGATATACAATGCAATACTGACACATAATCACACACATAGGTTGGACTTGATGGACTTGTGTCTTTTTTCAACCTCACCTACTATGTAACTATGTATGTAACTATGTAACTATGTAACTGTCATCATCTGTCCATCTATGTCTGGAGGCACCCTACACCCCCATCCCTCCCCTCTATCGAACTGTCATCATCTATCCATCTATGACTGGAGGCCCCCTACACCCCCATCCCTCCCCTCTATCTCACTGTCCTCATCTGTCCATCTATGTCTGGAGGTACCCTACACCCCCATCCCTTCCCTCTATGTCACTGTCCTCATCTATCCATCTATGTCTTGAGGTACCCTAAACCTCCATCCCTCCCCTCTATTTCACTGTCCTCATCTGTCCATCTATGTCTGGAGGCTCCCTACACCCCCATCCCCCCCTCTATATCACTGTCCTCATCTATCCATCTATGTCTGGAGGCACCCTACACCCCCAACCCTCCCCTCTATATCACTGTCCTCATCTATCCATCTATGTCTGGAGGCACCCTACACCCTCATCCCTCCCCTCTATATCACTGTCCTCATCTGTCCATCTATGTCTGGAGGCCCCCTACACCCCCATCCATCCCCTCTATATCACTGTCCTCATCTGTCCATCTATATCTGGAGGCACCCTACACCCCCATCCCTCCCCTCTATCTCACTGTCATCATCTGTCCATCTATGTCTGGAGGCACCCTACACCCCCATCCCTCCCCTCTATATCACTGTCATCATCTATCCATCTATGATTGGAGGCACCCTACACCCCCATCCATCCCCTCTATATCACTGTCCTCATCTGTCCATCTATGTCTGGAGGTACCCTACACCCTCATCCCTCCCCTCTATCTCACTGTCCTCATCTGTCCATCTATGTCTGGAGATACCCTACACCCTCATCCCTCCCCTCTATCTCACTGTCCTCATCTGTCCATCTATGTCTGGAGGTACCCTACACCCCCATCCCTTCCCTCTATCTCACTGTCCTCATCTGTCCATCTATGTCTGGAGGCACCCTACACCCCCATCCCTCCCCTCTATCTAACTGTCCTCATCTGTCCATCTATGTCTGGAGGTACCCTACACCCCATCCATCCCCTCTATATCACTGTCCTCATCTGTCCATCTATGTCTGGAGGTACCCTACACCCCCATCCCTCCCCACTATCTCAGTGTCCTCACCTGTCCATCTATGTCTGGAGGTACCCTACACCCCCATCCCTCCCCACTATCTCAGTGTCCTCACCTGTCCATCTATGTCTGGAGGTACCCTACACCCCCATCCCTCCCCACTATCTCAGTGTCCTCACCTGTCCATCTATGTCTGGAGGTACACTACACCCCCATCCCATCTAGCTCCCCCTGTAAAATATATTACCAGCTACTGCTCCGTCTCATGCAGAAGATCTTCTGTCCATCTTGACGCTGCAGTCGGGTTGTTAGTCTCATAGTTTCACCTCAGATTCTCTCCTCGGGTTGTTTCTTCATTCTGCTGCAAAGAGAATATTATTATCAGTTAGTGAGACTCACCAGTCATGGTTTAATGGTTTCCAGTACAGTTTTTTTTTTTACAAAGTTTTTCCCACTCATCTCTCTGAATATGGACAAAGTTTCCGGCTGTTCTGACTTCACTGGCAGCTTGCTTGCTGCAGAGACTACACTTCACAGCAATTTAGAAGTCTTATGCCCCGTACACATGGTCGGATTTTCCGATGGAAAATGTCCGATCGGAGCGTGTTGTCGGAAATTCCGACCGTGTGTGGGCTCCATCGGACATTTTCCATCGGATTTTCCGACACACAAAGTTTGAGAGCAGGATATAAAATTTTCCGACAACAAAATCCGATCGCGTCAATTCCGACCGTGTGTGGCCTGTTCCGACGCACAAAGTGCCACGCATGCTCAGAAGAAATTCCGACACGGAACAGCTCGGTCTGGTAAAATTAGCGTTCGCAATGGATATAGCACTTTCGTCACGCTGCAATGTTAAAAATGGTTTAATACAGCGCACTCTCTTCTTCTTTATAATGTGAGAAGAATTAAGTCGTTTTGCTGCTCATATTCACACACACTTCTCACAAACTTATTTTTTTTATTTTTCTTGGGATTCCCTGAATATATTGTTATTTGTCACATAGTACAAATTTTTTTTTTTTGATTTAAAGCCATTTTTCTTTTCGATTTTATGTTTGTATTTTTTCAAAGGCTGATCTTTGTTTAATGTTATTTTTAGTTTTACTCCAGAATATTTTTGTGTGTGTTTTGTGTGTCAAGTTACCACAACACCATTGATATCTTTTATTATTTAATCTCAAGGAGATTGCTTGGTATTGTTGTCCCTTGTTAATTTCACATTGTATTTTTGAAATGTACCTGAATCCTCACAAACAAACTGTCCTTTTTGAAGTAAAACACACATAGGCAAGTATAATTCAAACCAAAAATCCTTTATTAAGGGATCAGAACCAAACAAAAAGGGAGGCAACGCTGGATAAACAGGAGAAATTAGCGAAGCCTGGGACCCCTAGGGCAGACATCAATTCTTGAACATCAAAATTGGTGGCCTGAGGAGTCCATATGTAAGGGAGTGCAGTCTGGTCCAGAAGTCCCAGAGATCCGGAAAGCAGCAGATGACATCTGTGTCCCCAGGCTGTGGTACCACAAGAGGCTGCATCTTTTGGCCGACCAGACTGAACCCAGGGCCATCACTTTCTGGTCATCCTTCCACGCTTCCTTCCTGGCTGTGGCTCTGCTGTTGGAGATGTGGCAGGAGAAGGAGTAGGACCTGGAGGAGGACTAAGAGGACCTGGAGGAGAAGGAGGAGGAGGACCTGCAGGAGGAGGAGGAGGACCATGTGTGAGTTCACAAAGGTGTGTATCAGATGTAATTTGGGCCCTCATCCCCTTATTAAGACGACTCACACATGAGTTGTTATCCCTCCTCCATCCTCTGCATTTTAGAGGCAATGATGGCAGTGAAGTCATCCTCCGCGGTGTGTGGTGCTCCCAGGGCCTCTGTAGCCCTCCAAAAGAGACCTATGGCAGCCTCCTCTAGGGCACTCCTCCTCCTGCCACTTTCTCTTTTCAGGGGGGGTGGAGGGACCGGCATATCAGGCAGCCTGCTTGGCCCGGCCACCTCCTGGCTGAGACTTCCCTGTGTATATAAAAGGGACATGGTTTTAGTTTTTGCATCATCAATCACAATCATAAATTAGTACTCCAAACTAACATCTAGTTAACATCATTGATTGGACAACCAGCAATATTTAGAGGAATGCTATACCTGCCTCCACATGTTGTTGCCTGGAAGGCCCAGGTTGGTCATCAGAAGCCTCGGCCGGGGGGGAAGGAAGCGTGGAAAGAAGACTGGAGAGGGATGACCTGGGTTCAGTCTGGCCTGCCAGAAAATGCAGCCTGTCGTAGTACCACATCCTGGGGACATAGATGTCATCTGCTGCTCCGGATCTCTGTGAATCCAGGACTTTCTGGCGCTCCCTTAGATATGTACTCCTCAGGCCACCAATTAGGATATTCAAATATGTGATGTCTGCCGTGGGGATCACCTGCTTCACAATTTCCAAAAATTGATCCGGCGCTGCCTTCCTCTTTGTTTGGTTCTTATAATGTGGGTGGTTTATCTCCCACAGACATGGCAGCTCCCTGAACATGTCAATGAATATTGCCATGAAGTCATTATCTTGTAAGATATCCATTTTCACTTGCAGACACAACACAAGACAAACCCTAATGTCAGGTCAAACTCTACTAATCTTGTTACAATATAGGCCTCAATGTAGAAGCAGTATAGGCACAAGTATGTCTCTTACCTTCGTTCTTACGATCGGCGTGTCCAATGCTCCTTCCTCCGCTCACAGATCGTACGTAATACGCACGTGTGTTACGCTTTATACACACTGCGCATGCGTGTAACTCCGCCCGCCCCTGGCGTTCTTTCTAGTCTATTCCCCGTCCCTTTTCGTTCTGCGCAGTGGGGGAAGAGCACATGGCGGATACACAGCAGGTGCGTGCTAATTACAGGAACGAGGAGGAGGAAAGCCCGGATCCGGACACGTCCCGATCCAGAAGGAGAAGATTTAAGGCCACAAATATGTCCTTTGGGGAGATGTTGGAGATGGTCGACATCCTGAAGAAGGCTGACTATGATGGAAAGTATGGACCTTACCCCAACCCCAATATCAGAAAGGCCAAGATCATTGCGAAAGTGGTCAAAAGTCTGCACCGGAATTTCGGGGTACGACGATCGAAAGATCAGCTCAGGAAGCGGTGGTCGGACCTGACATTAAGAGAGCCCGAGCAGTACCGAAAGATCTGGAGAGTACTGCAAAAAAGTAAGTAGTTCTGTGCTGTGTTCCTATTCTTTTTGTCTTTATTACGTTCATGCTGCTCCATATGCTTTTCTTAATTGTTGTACAGTTTAAAATGTCAATTTTAATGTTCATGGGCCCATTATTCGTTCGTATCAAACATTTTTATTTCGGCCTCTAAAACACCATTGTTTAGGCCATATGCATTTTCCTACATTTTTTAGGGCCTACTTGGATGCAAAATATTTGGTTGTGTAGATGGCTTTGTTACTAGAATGAAATGCAAACTAGATTGTGTGTAAGGAGAGGACACTGAGCAGCTGTTTTCACATCTGGACACTGGAGCACTAGTGTGGGACACAAGAACACCATTTTTATTAGGGGGGCCACACAGGTGCTCCAGTGTATACTATAGGGGGGTCTCCATCTGTGAAGCTTGTACAAAACAGGTAAAGTATTGCAGGTTGACAAAGGACACTAAAAAAGCGACATCTTGGAACTCTGCTAAAATTGACAATTGTACCCCACTTCCAAGCAATGTTTCATATTTATAGTTCTGCCATCAAATATCTGTGTGCTAATTATACCATTTTTTGTTTTACATAGGGGATAAAAGACTCAGAGGACACCCCTCATCCGAGGAGACCAGAGACCCCCCACCTCTGGAGGAAGGTGAAATACCCCCAACCCAAGCTGAGCAGGAGGAGGAAGAAGATGTGGTGGAAATTGGCACCACAACAGGTGAGTGTCTGCGACCACAGGCTCGGGTAAGAGATGGATGCTGGCAGATTTTTGATACCTGTTTTTGTTTGGTTTCTCTCTTTTTAGGTGATCGTGATGTTATGGATCGAGATCCTTTCACATCAGAAAGTGCCCAGATCCTGATCGGGGAGATCATGGGGTGTAATTTAGAATTGGAAAACCTCAAGAAAAAAATCAATGATGTGATTCAAAAAAATAATAACATCATTGATGTTTTGGGGCGAATTTAAAACCCCACAAAATCACTTTCTTTTTTTGTGTGCTACAATCTTTTAAATTTTTGAGCGATGTTTCGAAAAGCCAAATTTGGAGGATGCACACAGTGTGCCTACATGTGCTATCTGCCATCACAGGAGCTCAATGGACGCATTTTGGGGGTGCAACCCCTTCCTCAATAATAAAGTAGCTGAGAGGAAGGGGTTGCTCCCACAAAACACGTCCCTTGATCCCCCGTGATGGCAGCTAGCACATGTTGACATTCGGCTATTTGTGTGCATCTTCCAAATTTGGCTTTTCAAGGGGTGACTTCACCCCATCTGAACGCAATATCAAACACAGTTCCTAAATACTCATGTCTAATATTGCCTTCAAGTTTTACCATATGTGAACTTTGTAAGTTCAAGATTTGTGTCTTTCTTGTTGGTTTTACACATGCCTGTTTTATCATAAATGGACATTTCTATTTTTGATAATGCCACCCCAAAAATTGTTATACAACAAACATGGTTTGTTTTAAAAACCTTTTCTAAATGCACATGTGATTGTGCAGGTATTAAAAAGTTTGTTAATCAAGAATGTGTGGATTATTGTCTCAAGGCTACAACACTTTTGTGGTGATGTAATTGCTGTTTTCTGACAAAATGGTGGTTATTTCCTAAGGGCAAACCCTCTTTGCACTACAAGTGCAGTTTCAGTGCAGTTTCAAGTGCACTTGTAGTATAAAAAGTGTATACGCCTTCAGTAAATAACAGCCAACAGTGCTTTGTAAGGTTACACAATCACGCCATTTTCAGGACTCCACACATTGCTGTCAGGGTCAGCTAAAACATACACAAGCAGTAAATGTCACCAAAGATTATTATTTTTTTTTATTTGATAAATGCTTCACAAATTGTCTGGCACATTGATGGCCCCCCTACCCGCAAAGAACTCGAGGTATCTTAACCGGGCATCACGGGCACTCAGGGAGGGCAAGCCAGGACAGCCACTTTCAAGCGCCGTCAGGGTTGTATCATGTAGATTTCCGGCCTCAGGCCCAACTGAGCCAGCATAGTTGGCAGAATGTTGGCGTAAAAAGTTATGGAGAACACAGCATGCCAGGATTCGATGATTAAGTTTATACTCCGCCATATGGATGGGTGTCAGAAATAGGCGGAACCGGCTGGCCATGATTCCAAATGTGTTTTCTACCACTCTTCTGGCTCTGGCCAGCCTGTAATTAAAAACCCTCTGTTCCGGGGTGAGGGTCCTCATCGGGAATGGCCGCATAAGATGGTCCCCCAGCGCAAATGCTTCATCCGCAACGAAGACGAATGGGAGTCCTTCCACATTGTCCTCTGGAGGTGGCAAGTCCAAGCTGCCATTCTGGAGATGCCTGTAGAACTCCGTCTGGGCAATGACTCCACCATCGGACATCCGGCCATTCTTCCCCACGTCCACATACAAGAAGTCGTAATTAGCCGACACCACCGCCAACATCACAATACTATTGAACCCCTTATAGTTGAAATAGTACGACCCCGAGTTGGGTGGTGGGACGATGTGGATGTGTTTCCCATCAATTGCCCCTTCGCAGTTAGGAAAGTCCCACTGCTGGGCAAAGTGGGAGGCCACAGTCTGCCATTCCTGTGGCGTGGAAGGAAACTGTTGAGGAAACCAAAAATAAATTACTATTTTTGCACATAAACATGGCAAGCAGATTAGGCACAAACATTCTTGGCCAACATCCAGATAGCATTTATTAAGGGAAAATTAACACCAAAGTATAAGGTACACCTATCATAATCCCCCCCCCCCTCAAGGGCCATTTCTAACATTATGGGGGGGGGGGGGTGGAATCTTGGACAGGTAACCCTCTCCACTTCATTGAGAGATGAATGCCTAAATACAGGGTATTACTTTGAACAGCCCCTCCTTAGTTACACTATTGGCAGCCCACTGGACAGGTAAGAAATGTCCTAATACAAAGATATAAATACACACTGTACACATTTGAGGACATTTGGACATTCTGCTATTACCTGTCAAGATAATAATAGGATACAAAAACTTTAAACAGTACCATTGGAAAGTATACAGGCAGGCCCTTGCACTACATGCTTTGGGGAATTCATCCATAAATCTGACCACAAAAGAGATGGGTATAGTGTGTATGGGTTTGGCAAAGTCAGCAGATAGATGATTGAGGATAGATAGAGAATTGGGATCAGCTGACTTAGCAGTTGGGGGGAGGGAGGGTTCCAAATGATTTGGGGACACCACAAAAAAACCATCTGGCACTCTGCCTGAATTTAAAGCACAAATCACATTTCTAAACATTTTAGGGGGTGTTTGGGGTAAAGCACTACTATGGAGCTGATAAAATACATTGTTAAGTGACTACATGAGGTGAATATAGGGTCAGGAGAGCATGCTGGGGAGGTAAGTGAAGGCAAATATGTATGAAGGAGTAAAAAAATAATTACATAAAAATCCAGCATACATGAGGACAAAGGGGACATTCACAGCATATTACAATCATGGTAATTAGGGAATGAGGGAAGAAATACAATATATTAGCAAACATTATATACAATAAAATGTGTTATTAAAGGATAAAAATCTTACCTTCATATACTCCTTCTGCAGGACCTGGATGATGGCAGAACAGGTCTCTGGGATAATGATCCCCAGAGCCTGGGGGGAGATGCCTGTCGAGAACTTCAAGTCCTGCAGGCTTCTCCCCGTCGCCAAGTACCACAGGGTAGCGATGAGCCTCTGCTCCGGAGTGATGGCTTGCCTCATGCAGGTATCCTGCCTGCTGATATAGGGGGTCAGCGAAGCCAACAGACGGTGAAACACGGGGTCCGTCATCCTGAGAAAGTTCCTGAAATCATCAGGATTATTCTCACGGATCTCACGGAGCAAAGGCATATGACAGAACTGGTCACACTGAAGCAACCAATTCTTGGTCCATGAACTCCTCCCCACCCTGTTCATGGACTGGACTTGTGTCAAGGTCAGGACCCCAACACCAAGCCCCCGCACAGCACGAACTCTGCGAGGAGTATGCATACGAAACATGGCTAGAAAACGGTCGGCTGCTCAGAACGAAGTAACAGAACGCACTGAAGAACAGCAAGGCCTGTGAAGAGCGACCTGAAAAACAGTAACGAACGAACAAGATCGCACTGAATAGTACAATACGAACTGACTGCACGCACTAAAGAGCAGATACAAACCCACAAGCACAAACTGAACGGCAGAAAACGATCTGAAAGCCACGAGTCTGAAAAAGCGCAAATCGTCTCTCACCAAACTTTTACTAACACGAGATTAGCAAAAGGAGCCCAAAGGGTGTCGCGCTTGGTTCTGAACCGGCCTTTTCTAGTCTCGTCGTACGTGGTGTATGTGACCGCGTTTTTGGCGATTGGAAATTCCGACAACTTTGTGCGACCGTGTGTACGCAAAACAAGTTTGAGCCAACATCCGTCGGAAAAAATCCTAGGATTTTGTTGTCGGAATGTCTGAACAAAGTCCGACCGTGTGTACGCCCTATTAGAGTAAGAGATGAGCAGTGAGTGTGTGATGTGTGTGAGAGAGGACATGCTGGGGGTCCCATGGGGGAGGAAAATACAAACTATCTCCAGCCCACCATTGTAAGAATACAAAAATATGACATTTATTATCCAGAAAACATTGTGAGTGCGGCCTGAGAAAAGGGTCCTCGAGTCTGGAGATATCACACTATCTGGGGGCAATAAATCTCCTATTTCTGTATTATTACAACACAGTGCTGGTGATAGTTTACATTCCAGACTAGTCTACAGACACCGCAATCCATTGTTTACACCCCCTGGCCACTATCACCCCCCCATCCCTCCATCACCCCCTTTACCCATACACCCCCACCATCTTTCCCATTCCAACCCCCTATTTCCCCCATATACCGCCCTTCACTCATACACCCTTTTGGCTCCCATCACCCCATTCCATCCTACTACTCCCCGCATATAACCCACCTTCCCCATGACCCCCATTCATCCCTCTATTCGCCCCTTGCACCTATCACCCCCCATTGCAGATCTTCCTATTCCCTCTATCATACCCTAGACTCCCGTACACCCCCAGACCCCCATTTCATCCGACTAGTCCCCCCATACCCTCATTCCATCCCCAAATACACCCCCCAGACCCCCATTTCATCCCACTATTCCCCCCATCACCATTCCTTCCCCCTACTCTCCCATACATCCCCATTCCATCCTCTATCCCCCCCATACCCCATTCCATCCGACTAGTCCCCCCATACCCTCATCACCCCCATTCCATCCCCAAATACACCCCCCAGACCCCCATGTCATCCCCATATTCCCCCCATCACCATTCCTTCCCCCTACTCTCCCATACATCCCCATTCCATCCTCTATCCCCCCCCATACCCCATTCCATCCGACTAGTCCCCCCATACCCTCATCACTAGGGATGAGCCGAACACCCCCCGGTTCGGTTCGCACCAGAACCCGCGAACGGACCGAAAGTTCGCACGAACGTTAGAACCCCATTGACGTCTATGGGACTCGAACGTTCGAAATCAAAAGTGCTCATTTTAAAGGCTAATTTGCATGGCATTGTCCTAAAAAGGGTTTGGGGACCCGGGTCCTACCCCAGGGGACATGTATCAATGCAAAAAAAACTTTTAAAAACGGCCGTTTTTTCGGGAGCAGTGATTTTAATGATGCTTAAAGTAAAAAAAAAAAAGTGAAATATTCCTTTAAATATCGTACCTGGGGGGTGTCTATAGTATGCCTGTAAAGTGACGCGTGTTTCCCATGTTTAGAACAGTCCCTGCACCAAATGTCATTTTTAAAGGAAAAAATCTCATTTAAAACTGCTTGCGGGTTTAATGTCATGTCGGGTCCTGGCAATATGGATGAAAATCAGTGAGACAAACGGCATGGGTACCCCCCAGTCCATTACCAGTCCCTTTGGGTCTTGTATGGATATTAAGGGGAACCCCGCACCCAAATTAAAATAAGGAAAGGTGTGGGGCCACCAGGCCCTATATACTCTGAACAGCAGTATACAGGCGGTGCAAACAAGACAGGGACTGTAGGTTTGTTGTTAAGTAGAATCTGTTTGTAATTTTGAACATTTTTAACGTGTTTAGCTCCAGCCAAAAAATCTTTTCTAAGCTTTTTGGAAAACATAGGGAAGGGTTATCACCCCTGTGACATTTGTTTTGCTGTCTTTCCTCCTCTTCAGAAGATTTCACCTCACTTTTTTGTCCCAATGAAAAATGTTTTTTGAAAATTTGGGTTTTTTTGTGGAACAAGGATTGGAAAGCATCAGTGGAAAGGAGAACTTGTTTTCCCATATTAACTCTTACAGGAGAGAATTTCCCTTCCTAGGGGTAGATTTCATCTCACTTCCTGTTGTCTCCTTCCGTTTGCAAGTAGGAGTCGTTTGTAAGTTAGATGTTTGAAAGTAGGGTCCTGCCCTATATACTCAGCAGAAATTTGGGCCTTAGGTGTTGCTGTGGCCACAACACTGTAAGCCCTCACAGGGCCCTGCTGTGAAATATTAGATCAAGAATTGTAATTACATGCCCCTGTTGAACAGCAGCTGAAAAATTAGGCCTTAGGCACTGGTGCTGGTGCCACAACACTGCAACCCCTCACAGACACTCTAGTTGGAACGCAGGAACGAGCCCTGCTGCAAATTATTGCTTCAAAAATTGTAATTACACGCCCCTGTTAGACAGGGGCAGAAAAATTGGGCCTTAGGCACTGGTGCTGGTGCCACAACACTGCAACCCCTCACAGACACTCTAGTTGGAACGCAGGAACGAGCCCTGCTGCAAAGTATTGCATCAAAAATTGTAATTACACGCCCCTGTTAGACAGGGGCTGAAAAATTGGGCCTTAGGCACTGGTGGTGGCGCCCAGAACCAAAAATGTTCTTACAAGCTATCAGCGTGATGATTGAGGAGGAAGAGGATAATTACTCAGGGATAGTCACTCAGCATCAGCATAGGCAGTCTTTGAAGGGATCTGAGATTTCAAAAAAAATTATTCGGTTACATCAGCATCAGGTGCTTGGTAGCTGGTGGTGATCCAAGACTCATTCATTTTTATGAAGGTCAGCCGATCGACCGAGTCGGTGGACAGACGCACCCTGTGATCGGTTACCACGCCTCCAGCAGCACTGAATGTGCGTTCCGAAAGAACGCTGGATGCAGGACAGGCCAGTAGCTCAATTGCATACTGTGCAAGCTCTGGCCAGTGATCCATCCTCAAGACCCAGTAACCCAGAGGATTTTCGGTGGGAAAGGTGTCCAAGTCTGATCTTGCCCCTAGGTATTCCTGCACCATGTAAAACAGACGCTGGCGATGGTTGCTGGAACCGATCATACCTTGGGGCTGCGGACCAAAAAATTGTCTGAACGCATCGGTCAGACGGCCACCTTCTCCACCGCTCCTTCTTTGACTGACCGAAGCCTCAGCAACACGTTGTCCAGAAACAGGAGTTTGTAACCTCCCAGTCTCTGGGAACGCGTTGCACAGACCTTTCTGCAAGGCCTCCCGAAGATGTTTCATCCTCTGCTCCCTCTGCGATGGCAAGATAAGGTCCGCAACCTTACCCTTGTAACGTGGATCAAGGAGGGTTGCCAGCCAGTATTGGTCCTTCTCCTTGATACCACGAATACGAGGATCCTTACGCAGGCTTTGCAGGATCAGGGAGGCCATGCAGCGTAGGTTTGCTGAGGCATTCGGTCCGGAGTCCTCTGGGTCACTAAGAACGACATGGTCCGCAGCCACCTCCTCCCAGCCACGTACAAGTCCATGTGTTTCTTGGGACTGATCCCTTAAAGACTGCTGCTGATGCTGAGTGCCAGGCTCCACCTCCATACTGACACAATCTTCCTCCTCCTCCTCTTCCTCCTCGTCCTCTTCCTGTGTGATCGGCGGGCACGCAGGAACACTGTCTGGATAAAGGGGGCCTTGAGAGCTAAGGAAGTCCTCCTCTTCCTGCCTCTGTTCTGCCTCAAGTGCCCTGTCCATTATTCCACGCAGCGTGTGCTCCAACAGGTGGACAAGGGGGACAGTGTCACTGATGCATGCACTGTCACTGCTCACCATCCTCGTGGCCTCCTCGAATGGTGACAGGACAGTGCATGCATCCCTGATCATGGCCCACTGGCGTGGGGAAAAAAAACCAAGCTCCCCTGACCCTGTCCTGGTGCCATAGTCGCACAGGTACTCATTGATGGCCCTCTGCTGCGTGTGCAGCCGCTGCAGCATGGCCAACGTTGAGTTCCACCTGGTGGGCATGTCACAGATTAGGCGGTTCTTGGGCAGGTTAAACTCCTTTTGGAGGTCCGTCAGCCGAGCACTGGCATTATATGACCGGCGGAAATGCACACAGACTTTCCTGGCCTGCCTCAGGACATCCTGTAAGCCCGGGTACCTGCCCAAGAACCGCTGCACCACCAAGTTAAGGACGTGAGCCAAACAGGGCACATGGGTCATTTGTCCCTGTCGGAGGGCAGAGAGGAGGTTGGTGCCATTGTCGCAAACCACCATTCCTGCCTTAAGTTGGCGTGGCGTCAACCACCTCTGAACCTGCCCCTGCAGAGCTGACAGAACCTCTGCCCCAGTGTGGCTCCTGTCCCCCAAGCACACCAGCTCAAGCACCGCATGGCATCTTTTGGCCTGCGTACTTGCGTAGCCCCTTGAACGCCTACGGAGCACCGCTGGTTCCGAGGAAGAGGCCATGGAGGAAGAAGAAGAGGAGGGGGTGGAGGAGAGAGGTGTGTCACAATCAGCATTTTGGAGGCGTGGTGGCGGAACAACCTCCAACACTACTGCACCTTGTCCTGCATCCTTCCCAGCTGCCAGCAGAGTCACCCAATGCGCCGTGAAACTTAGGTAACGTCCCTGTCCATGCCTGCTGGACCATGAGTCAGCGGTAATATGCACCTTACCGCTGACCGCCCTGTCCAGCGAGGCATGGACATTGCCTTCCACATGCCGGTAGAGAGCCGGAATCGCCTTCCGTGAGAAAAAGTGGCGTTTGGGTACCTGCCACTGAGGAACCGCACATTCCACAAACTCACGGAAGGGGGCAGAGTCTACCAACTGAAAAGGCAGCAGTTGAAGTGCTAGCAATTTTGCCAAGCTAGCATTCAACCGCTGGGCATGTGGATGGCTGGGAGCAAACTTCTTTCGGCGGTGCAGCAGCTGGGGCAGGGAAATTTGCCTGGTACAATCTGACGTCGGTGTACCAAAAGCAGATTGCCCACAAGTACTTGGCTGTGACACACCTAATTCTACACCTTCATTCCTCTCACTGCAGGTCTCAGAGAGGACTGAAGGTCTAGTGGGGTTGGAAATCTCAGCTGATGAGGAGCAAGGAGAGATCCTCTTTGTTCTTTGGTGTGGGTCTTTTAGATACGCTTGCCAACGAACTGCATGGCAGGTCAACATATGTCTGGTCAAGCATGTGGTACCCAAGCGGGAGATATTTTGGCCACGCGAGATACGCTTGAGACATATGTTGCAAATAGCAGCGGTGCGATCTGATGCACTCGTCTCAAAAAAGGCCCACACCAAAGAACTTTTTGAATAACGCGCAGAGACTGCAGCGCCCTGCACATGTGGAGCTTTGGGGTGTGATGCAGTCAATGTGCTGCCCTTAGGCTGGCCCCTGGAGGGCATCCTGCCTCGTTGGTGATGTGCTGCCGCCTCCTCCTCCTCCTCCTCCTCCTCCTCCTCCTCTCTCCTATCAGGCACCCACGTTGAGTCAGTGACCTCATCATCCCCTCCCTCCTCATCACTGGAGCAAACCTGGCAGTATGCTGCAGCAGGGGGAGCATGACTGCCAGATTGCTGTCCTTCTTGGGCACCCCCTCTGTCCGCGCTCATGTTACTGCCTTCATCGAGCTCAGTATCGTCATCAGAGCCTTCCAAACGCTGGGCATCCTCCTGGAGCATGTACCCAACACTGTGGTCAAACAGTTCGAGGGAATCCTCATGAGGACATGGTGGAGCTAGGGAAGGAGTCACTGATGACATTGAGCTGAGGGAAGAGGCCGCTGCTTTGCCAGACAAAGCACCCTGGGCATGGGTGAGAGAGGATGAGGAGGATGAGGACGGCTTGGTCATCCACTCGACCAAGTCTTCCGCATGTTGCGGCTCAACATGGCCAGCTGCCGAAAAAAAGGCCAAGCGTGTCCCATGGCCACGTGCTGATGAGGATGCACCGTCTCCACGACCAGCACTAGACACAGAGCCTGCTTGCCCTCTCTTATTGGCTTGTGACTGTCTGCCTCTCCTTCTTGGCCTTCCAGACATACTAATGGCCTGTAGCTGCACTAAGCTGGGATAGAACACCTGTAATTTTCTTCAAGTAGCTTTATATACTGTAACCAGACAAGCCTGCCTGTCAGTAGGAAGATAACAGGAACGGATCTAGCTGAACACTGTGAGCAGGACGCACTGTACTAAATGTAAATAGTCTAGCTGCCTGACCGTGGTACTAATAGGATCAAATAGAACACCTGTAATTTTCTTCAGGTAGCTTTATATACTGTAACCAGACAAGCCTGCCTGTCAGTAGGAAGATAACAGGAACGGATCTAGCTGTACACTGTGAGCAGGACGCACTGTACTAAATGTAAATAGTCTAGCTGCCTGACCGTGGTACTAATAGGATCAAATAGAACACCTGTAATTTTCTTCAGGTAGCTTTATATACTGTAACCAGACAAGCCTGCCTGTCAGTAGGAAGATAACAGGAACGGATCTAGCTGAACACTGTGAGCAGGACGCACTGCACTAAATGTAAATAGCAGGAACGGATCTAGCTGAACACTGTGAGCAGGACGCACTGCACTAAATGTAAATAGTCTAGAAGATAACAGGAACGGATCTAGCTGAACACTGTGAGCAGGACGCACTGCATTAAATGTAAATAGTCTAGATAGAAGATAACAGGAACGGATCTAGCTAAACTGAATACAGTGTATATATATATATGCAACACCTGGGATGCATATATATACACAATACACTGTAAGTGCAGCTAACTGACTGACTGTTCTGCCTAATCTATCTAACTCAAATCAAATGACACTGTCTCTCTCTCTCTCTATCTCTCAGCACACCGGAACACACACTACACAGGGCCGCCGTGCAGGCGGCCTTATATAGTGTGGGGTGTGTACTAAATGCCCTGAGCCGTAATTGGCCAAAGCCACCCTGGCTTTGGCCAATTACAGCTCTCTCTACTGACAGCGCTGTGATTGGCCAAGCATGCGGGTCATAGTGCATGCTTGGCCAATCATCAGCCAGCAATGCACTGCGATGCCGCAGTGAATTATGGGCCGTGACGCGCCACACGAATTTAGCGCGAACGGCCCATAACGTTCGCAATTCGGCGAACGATCGAACAGCCGATGTTCGAGTCGAACATGGGTTCGACTCGAACACGAAGCTCATCCCTACTCATCACCCCCATTCCATCCCCAAATACACCCCCCAGACCCCCATGTCATCCCCATATTCCCCCCATCACCATTCCTTCCCCCTACTCTCCCATACATCCCCATTCCATCCTCTATCCCCCCCATACCCCATTCCATCCGACTAGTCCCCCCATACCCTCATCACCCCCATTTCATCCCCCTATTCCCCCCATCACCATTCCTTCCCCCTACTCTCCCATACATCCCCATTCCATCCTCTATCCCCCCCATACCCCATTCCATCCAACTAGTCCCCCCATACCCTCATCACCCCCATTCCATCCCCAAATACACCCCCCAGACCCCCATTTCATCCCCCCCACCACCATTGCTTCCCCCTATTCTCCCATACACCCCCATTCCATCCTCTATCCCCCCATACCCCCATACCCCATTCCATCCAACTAGTCCCCCCATACCCTCATCACTCCCATTCCATCCCCAAATACACCCCCAGACCCCCATTTCATCCCCCTATTCCCCCCCACCACCATTCCTTCCCCCTACTCTCCCATACACCCCCATTCCATCCCCCTATTACCCCGATATCAACCCCAGACTTTCATCGCTCCCATTCCACCCCCCTATTACCCTTAAATCAACCACAGGCCTCCCATTCCATTTTCTTATTCAACCATACACCCCCATTTCTTCCCCCACCCCCCCATTTCACCCCATTCCACACCTTGCCTTAGGGTTATGGGCTGCAGACATACTCAGAATAACAGATTTTCTGCATAGAAAGTTCTGCTTCCTTTGCTTCTACAATGAGATCTTCAATACAATTGTGTTTGCTGTGGAGTGACAAATTGTTTACCCGGATTGTATTGGGGAAAGATAATATTCTATGCGGGAGTCATACCAGGTTCAGCCACCAGAAGGCAGCATTTTAATGTCATATATACGTATAGTGTGCTTAGACTTACAAAGTGATACCACATTCATCCACAAGGTGGCAGCAGAGTAGCAGTTATATTCTGTGTATAGAAAATCAGTGTGAGCGTTACCAGGATCAGCCAGTAGATGGCAGCATAGTGTTTGGATGAGATACAGCGCATGCCCAGTTCGCCGCCATTTTATGGTAGAAAATTGTATAGGTCTTCAATAAAATGGCGGCTCGTCGGACAATTCTGTTTTGTATATTGCGAATGACCAAAGCAGCTGCCATTTAGGAGAGCAGTAAAATGCTCTTGTCTTCAGTAATATGGCGGTCGTCATGGACATTTTCCTTATACAGTTAGTTTTGTTCTGTGTTTGGTCAGATTCGGCGACCTGTTAGATTTCGTAACGGAAGTGACCTTCCGTCGCCGCCATCTTGCTACACCCCGCACTCATCCACAGTAAGGATACAGTGAGAAGGTGCCAAGCGGACATCTTGTTACACCCACTGAAGTCTGGCATTTCACATTTATTTTTACCACTAAACGGAGCTTATATAGTGAAATTCAGGATATAGAAATCCGTCTGACTCTTTTGATGTTGAATTGTAAAAGCTGCGACAAGCGTGCTGATCTGATAGGTTTGCTGATCTGACAGAACACCTCTAATTTTTACAGTTCAACATCAAAACAGTCAGACGGATTTCTATATCCTGAATTTCACTATATAAGCTCCGTTTAGTGGTAAAAATAAGTGTGACATGTAAGACTCCGGTGGGTGTAACAAGATGCCCGCTCGCCGCCTTCACACTGAATCCTTACTATGGAGGAGTGCGGGGTGTACCAAGATGGCGGCGATGCAACATCACTTCCGTTTGTAAATCTGACCGGTGTCTTGCCGAATAAGTTCCCTCGGCGGATAAGTTCCCCCCTGTACTGCGCAGGCGCAGTGCCTGCGCAGTACGAACTCCTGACAGCCGCCGGAGACAGCCGAAGCTCAAGATCGACAATCAGCTGTACACGGCGCCTGCGCTCTGGGTCCAGGTTCCTTCCCCACCATCCAAGTGGACCTAGAGGGGGAATCTAAAAGTGCCGAGCGCAGCGAGGCCGTGCCCGAAGCGTGGCGAGCCAAGCGAGGGGCCCTCTTACAGGCGCCGTCTACAGCTGATTTGGACCTATTCCCCTTCGGCTATTTCCGCCGGATCCTACTGCGCTGCGCCTGCGCAGTAGAGGGGGGAACTTATCAGCCGAGCGGAACTTTCTCGGCAGAACACCGGACGCCTAATCTGATGAAACACCGTTTTTCAGAAGACAAACTGTAGAAGTGAAATGGAGCACCAATCACTGTGCGGTGGGCGTGGCCTTGCCCGAGCGACCATGTTTTACAAGGGCGTGGAAATAGGCCAGGCTCCGCCCCACCATTCTAATTGGACACTGCATAATATATCTTGGACTTGGAGCCTGTGTTTCGTCAGATTTGGCGACCCGTCAGAATGTGTAAAGGAAGTGACGTTTAGTCACCACCATCTTGCTACACCCCGCACTCCTCCATAGTAAGGATACATTGAGAAGGGGGAAAGCGGACATCTTGTTACACCCACCGGTGTTTTGCTTTTTACACTTATTTTTAAAAGTAGAATGAGTTTATATGGTGAAATACAGGACTTAGAACTACATATGAATGTTTAGATATAGATTTTTAAAAGCAGCCGCAATCCTGCGAATCTCACAGGTTCTAAACATTCATATGTAGTTCTAAATCCTGTTTTTCACAATATAAACTCATTTTACTGTTAAAAATAAGCGTTAAATGCAAAATGCCAGTGGGTGTAACAAGATGTCTGCTTTCCCCTTCTCAGTTACTATGGAGGAGTGCAGGGTGTAGCAAGATGGCGGCGACAGAATGCCTTCCGTTACACATTCTGATGGGTCGAATAATCTGATGAAACACCGGACATTATTTTGTTATAGAGAATATTATCGGCATTGAGTTTACTTTCACATAATGACCCCAGAGATATGGCTCTATAGGATGAAAAATCCGTCATTTTATTGAGGTCCTCCTCATTTAATGCTTTTTGAAATGTGAGCGAGTCTGTGTCTGTTGTTGCCGCCATCTTGTTGAGGATCACTGCAGATGGTATAATAAAAATGGCGGCTCAGTCATGCGCAGTACAATATACGAAGATAACACTCGTTAGGCTGCCCCCTTGTGGTTGTATCTGGTATGACTCCTCCTGTGTTACTATACATATTAGATTAAAGTCACTCTGCCCCCTTGTGGTTGGAATTGGTATGACTCCCTCTGTGTTACTATACACATAATATTACCATCACTCTGCCCCCTTGTGGTTGGGTCTGATATGACTCCCCCTGTGTTATACATATAATATTACCATCACTCTGCCCCCTTGTGGTTGCATCTGGTATGACTCCCCCTGTGTTATACATATAATATTACCGTCACTCTGCCCCCTTGTGGTTGGGTCTGATATGACTCCCTCTGTGTTACTATACACATAATATTACCATCACTCTGCCCCCTTGTGGTTGGGTCTGATATGACTCCCCCTGTGTTATACATATAATATTACCATCACTCTGCCCCCTTGTGGTTGCATCTGGTATGACTCCCCCTGTGTTATACATATAATATTACCATCACTCTGCCCCCTTGTGGTTGCATCTGGTATGACTCCCTCTGTGTTACTATACACATAATATTACCATCACTCTGCCCCCTTGTGGTTGGGTCTGATATGACTCCCCCTGTGTTATACATATAATATTACCATCACTCTGCCCCCTTGTGGTTGCATCTGGTATGACTCCCCCTGTGTTATACATATAATATTACCGTCACTCTGCCCCCTTGTGGTTGGGTCTGATATGACTCCCCCTGTGTTATTATACATATAATATTACTGTCACTCTGCCACCTTGTGGTTGGATCTGGCATGACTCCCCCTGTGTTATTATACATATAATATTACTGTCACTCTGCCACCTTGTGGTTGGATTTGGTATGACTCCCCCTGTGTTACTATACAAATAAAATTAACGTCACTCTGCCCCCTTGTGGTTGGATTTGGTATGACTCCCCCTGTGTTACTATACAAATAAAATTAACGTCACTCTGCCCCCTTGTGGTTGGATCTGGTATGACTCCCCTGTGTTACTATAAATATGATATTACCATCACTCGGCCTCCTTGTGGTTGGATCTGTTATGGCTCCCCCTGTGTTACTCTACATATATAATATAACAGTCACTCTGCCCCCTTGTGGTTGGATCTGGTATGACTCCTCCTGTGTTACTATACATATAATATTACCGTCACTCTGCCCCCTTGTGGTTGGATCTGGTATGACTCCCCCTGTGTTACTATAAATATGATATTACCATCACTCGGCCTCCTTGTGGTTGGATCTGTTATGGCTCCCCCTGTGTTACTCTACATATATAATATAACAGTCACTCTGCCCCCTTGTGGTTGGATCTGGTATGACTCCTCCTGTGTTACTATACATATAATATTACCGTCACTCTGCCCCCTTGTGGTTGGATCTGGTATGACTCCTCCTGTGTTAGTATACAAATAAAATTACCGTCACTATGCCTCCTTGTGGTTGGATTTGGTATGACTCCCCCTGTGTTACTATACATATAATATTACAGTCACTCTGCCCCCTTGTGGTTGTATCTGGCATGACTCCTCCTGTGTTACTATACATATTAGATTAAAGTCACTCTGCCCCCTTGTGGTTGGATCTGGTATGACTCCCCCTGTGTTATACATATAATTTTACTGTCACTCTGCCACCTTGTGGTTGCATCTGGTATGACTCCCCCTGTGTTATTATACATATAATATTACTGTCACTCTGCCACCTTGTGGTTGGATCTGGTATGACTCCCCCTGTGTTACTATACATATAATATTACCGTCACTCTGCCCCTTTGTGGTTGGATCCATAGAATGAAAAGTCCGCCATTTTATTGAGGACCTCCTCGTTTTATGTTTTCTGAAATGTGAGCGCGTCTGTTTCCGTTGTTGCCGCCATCTTGTTGAGGATCACTGCAGATGGTATAATAAAAAATGGCGGCTCAGGCATGTACAATATATGAAGATAACACTTGTTATGCTGCTGCCTTATGGTTGGATCTGGTATAACTCCCCCTGTGTTACTATACAAATAAAATTAACGTCACTCTGCCCCCTTGTGGTTGGATTTGGTATGACTCCCCCTGTGTTACTATATAAATATGATATTACCATCACTCGGCCTCCTTGTGGTTGGATCTGTTATGGCTCCCCCTGTGTTACTCTACATATATAATATTACAGTCTCTCTGCCCCCTTGTGGTTGGATCTGGTATGACTCCTCCTGTGTGACTATACATATATTATTACCGTCACTCTGCTGCCTTGTGGTTGGATTTGGTATCACTCCCCCTGTGTTACTATACATATAATATTACAGTCACTCTGCCCCCTTGTGGTTGGATCTGGTATGACTCCTCCTGTGTTAGTATACAAATAAAATTACCGTCACTCTGCCTCCTTGTGGTTGTATCTGGTATGACTCCGCCTGTGTGACTATACATATAATATTACAGTCACTCTGCCACCTTGTAGTTGGATCTGGTATGACTCCCCTGTGTTACTATACATATAATATTACCATCACTCTGTCGCCTTGTGGTTGGATCTGGTATGACTCCCCCTGTGTTACTATACATATAATATTACCGTCACTCTGCCCCCTTGTGGTTGGATCCATAGAATGAAAAGTCCGCCATTTTATTGAGGACCTCCTCATTTTATGTTTTCTGAAATGTGAGCGCGTCTGTTTCCGTTGTTGCCGCCATCTTGTTGAGGATCACTGCAGATGGTATGATAAAAAATGGCGGCTTAGGCATGTACAATATACAAAGATAACACTCGTTATGCTGCTGCCTTATGGTTGGATCTGGTATAACTCCCCCTGTGTTACTATACAAATAAAATTACCGTCACTCTGCCCTCTTGTGGTTGGATCTGGTATGACTTCCCCTGTATTACTATAAATATGATATTACCATCACTCGGCCTCCTTGTGGTTGGATCTGTTATGGCTCCCCCTGTGTTACTCTACATATATAATATTACAGTCACTCTGCCACCTTGTGGTTGGATCTGGTATGACTCTTCTGTGTTGCTATACATCCAATATTACCGTCCCTCTGCTCCCTTGTGCTTGGATCTGGTATGACTCCCCTGTGTTACTATACATATAATATTACTATCACTCTGTCCCCTTGTGCTTGGATTTGGTATGACTCCCCCTGTGTTACTATAAATATGGTATTACCATCACTCGGCCTCCTTCTGGTTGGATCTGTTATGGCTCCCCCTGTGTTACTCTACATATATAATATTACCGTCACTCTGCCTCCTTGTGGTTGGATCTGGTATTACTACCCCTGTGTTACTTTACAAATAAAATTACCGTCACTCTGCCACCTTGTGGTTGGATCTGGTATGACTTCCCCTGTATTAATATAAATATGATATTACCTTCACTCGGCCTCCTCAATTCTCGGCCTTTTGGCTAAGATCAAGTGTAGTATCGACTTTAGCCCTTAGGGGTGTCTCTGCTTCACAGCTAGGACGTTGAGAACCACTTGCATCTATCCAAGCCAATTGGTCCTTGTGGGGTGGTAGGATCGTTGATTAAAATTCAGCTTCACCTACTTGCTGCTATTGGGTTAGAGGCTTAGCACCCACAGGGAACGAGATTGCGGTCTTCTGTCCTCCCCCACTCCGCATTACTACCTCCGGGCAGTAGATGCTAGAGCCTTTGTAAAGGCTACGAAAAGAGCGAAGACATCAAGGAACCAGAAGGAAGCCGCCTAAGAACACCTGAAGCGACATCCAACTCCTTGACGATGGGGAAGAGCGACAAGAAGACCAGCAAGGAGAAGAAGAACCCTGTTCCAGCCACTTCCTCCGAGCCCGGGAATGCCACTGCCTCAACCCCTGCCTCTACCCCGGCCGGCACCAGCCGACCAGGACCAGCCAAGCCAGACCAGCCTGCAGACGGGCTCCCAGCATTGGAGCCTTGGATGAAGCAGACGGTCGTGCTGCAGCTGAAGGAGGTGGACGGAAGAGTCCCTGACATCACCCCGGAGATCTTCGGAAAGAAGATGATTCTGGAACAAGGGTTCAGCAAAGCGGAGACGCTTTCTGTGCAGGCCTTCACAAGAGGTATATTCTTTATAACTTTTGTGTCATTTCAGGTCTGCAGAAGATACTGGGAGATGGTGAAGACCAGTGGCCCTGAATCCCCTTTCCGAAAGTGCACTGCGAACTGCCCCATAACACGGGACGAAAAGCGTGTGACAGTGGCCATGAGGAACCCCCATACCAATGGAAAGGACATAGCCACCTACCTCCAGAGGTTCTGCACTGTGGTGAAGGACCCGATCCAAATCTTCGATGCAAACGGCTTCTGGATAGGTAAGTGGTCTGTGCTCTGCAAACTGAGGAAAGACCCTTCGGGGAACATCCAGCACCTGCAGCCTTTCTTCTCCCTGGGATCATCCACAGGAATCCTTTACTACCCCGGCATACCCTACAACTGTAACAAGTGTGGGCAGCCTGGACACATAGGTAAGGATTGTACAGAGCTTGCTTGCAAGTTCTGTAGGGTTACAGGCCACGAGACCAAGGACTGTCCGAGGTCCAAAGCCTGCAACCTTTGCGGATTGGCAGAGCATGTCTTCAGACACTGCCCCCAGAGGACCCGGACCTACGCTGGAACCCTGATCCAGGGTAAGCCATCCGGGAGGAAGCTGCCAGAAAAACCAAAGAAACCAAAGGAACCTTGAAAGGCCACAGGTAAGTCCACTCCCGCCCCCCCTGCCCCACCTCGTGCCCCTGCCCCACCCCCTGCCTCCAGCACACCCCCACCCACCCCCTCTTTGCCGGAGGAACCCCCCCTTCCCCCCTGAACCTGTCCTCCCTGGAGGACTTCCACACCCTCCCACCCCCACCACCCCCACCAGTGGCCCAAAAGGAAGCCGGAAAAGGAAGCCAGAGAGCCCAACAGCTGAGGAACCTGCCACCTCCACCAAACGGCCCAACGGGGTCCAACGCGACAGCGATGGACCAGAGCAAGTAGTGGAGGACCTAGAGTCTGCAGGAGAGGAGGAGGAGATCGTGGTCGACCCCGAGCATGACCTCCCCCCAACGTCCACATCAGCCAGCAGATGATGGAGTCTGTCCTTGAGGAGCTGGGCCTGGCCCAGAACACAGGACAGGCAGAAGACGCAACGGAAGAGCCTCCCCCCCCGGGGAGGTAAGTTCGGACCCTTGTTAACTAGACCCTCATACCCTTTTTCATTATGGCTGAGATCTCAATCTTTTCCATTAATGTGAGGAGTATCAAGGATACATCTAGAAGGCAAGCGGTCCTGACCTTTCTTTCAAGTCAGCAGAGTGATGTCTACATGCTTCAGGAGTGCGCCCTTCCTCCCTTGAGCAGGTACACTCATCTGTCCTCCCAGTGGACCCTTGGTCCCTCCTACTGGTCTGGGGTGGCGATTGCAGGTCTGCAGGAGTAGCCATTCTGGTCAGGGGTGGGCACTTCACGGTTGACTCTATCCATGAGCTAGTCTGTGGCCGTCTTTTGGTCATAGACGGCTCGTGGGTGGAAGAGCCAGTTAGGCTCATCAACGTGTACGCCCCCCCAGACAAGAATGCGCGGCTGGAACTTTTCCAGACCCTGCGGACCCAACTCGTCACCACCAGAACAGTAGTGATCGGCGGTGATTTTAACTGTCCGATCGAGGAGGATGGGCTCAGCTCCAGCATATACGCAAAACTTGATGCTACTTCTAGGCTGCTCAAGGAGATGATCTTGGAGGCCTCCTTTGCAGGACGCCATGGGATCCATAGGGAAAGGGACCGTGAACTATTCGTGGTGCTGACCCGATGGATCTGTGCGTTCCAGGATTGACTTCGTGCTCACTTCAAGAACAGTTAAGCATCATGAGTTCTCCATGGTCCCCTGCTTTTTCCCTGACCACAGGGATATTCACTTTGGGAGTGACCTGGGCGAGGGCTTTGCCCGCGGACCGGGTTCCTGGAAGCTGAATAGCACCCTGCTGGAAAACAAGGAATTGATGGGGGAACTCCGGGAGACCTATGCCACCTGGACTGAGGAAAAGAGATTCTTCGGAAGGGTAAGTGATTGGTGGGAGTTTGTGAAGGTTAAGCTGCGTAGCTTCTTTCAGGCAAGGGGACGCCAGTGTGTGTGTGCCAGGAGGAGGGAACTCAGGAGACTGCAGCATCAGTTGCAGTCCCTGCAGGACCTTCATCACTGTGGCTGGGACCTTAGGCAGGACCTGGAGGACACCAAGAAGAGCCTGAAAGGACACTTCTAGGAAGAATCCAGGCACATTGTCTTCCGTGCCAAGGTGGAGAATCTTGAGAAAGGTGAGAAGTGCAATTCTTTCTTTTTCAGGAAACTTCACTCAGGACACACACCCTTGTCAGAGCTGCGTGACGAGACCGGAACACTCCAGAAGGGGAAGAAGGCTGTGATGCAAGTGGTCAGTGACTACTACACCAACCTCTACTCCCCGAAAGAAACGGACACACAGGAGGTATCTCTAACCAAATTGATCCTGCAGATTCATCAACCGTCAATGTCCCCTTGGTGTTGGAGGAGCTGCACTCTGCCGCTAAATCCTTTAGGCGAGGCAGGACCCCGGGCTGCGATGGTCTCCCAGTTGAGCTCTATGTAGCACTGTGGGATCTCATGGGCCCAGACCTGCTCGAGCTGTACGAGGAGATGGTGGTGGAGGGCAAAATGCCTCCGTCACTGAGGGAGGGGATGATCACGATTTTGTATAAGCGGAAGGGGGAGAGATCGGATCTTAAAAATTGGCGTCAGATCTCTCTTCTGAATGTGGACTACAAAATCCTCGCCAAGGTCCTGGCCAACAGGCTGAAGTCTGTCATCGGACAGATCATCCACCCGGATCAGACTTGCGGCATTCCTGGTCGCAGGATTGCGGACAGCCTTGCGCTTGTCCGGGACACGGTCGAGTACATTCATGGCCGCCGTGTGCACGCGGCCCTGGACAGTCTTGACCAGGAGAAGGTCTTTGACTGTGTCTCCCACGAGTTTATGTGCAGAGCTCTGCGCAGGTTTGGTCTTGGGGAAATGCTTTGTTCATATGTGGGTATAATGTATAATGACATTTCTAGTTTGGTGATGGGTAAATGGCTGGAAAACTGACCCCTTTCCAATCTTGTCTGGGGTCAGACAAGGCTGCCCTCTCTCACCTCTGTTTTTTGTTTGTTGTATAGAGCTCTTCGCCCGAAGCATCAGACGGAACCCAGAGATCAGAGGGATCACCGCACCAGGACCGGACAGACAGGAGGTCAAGTGCTCACTCTATGTGGATGACGTGACGGTGTTCTGTGCTGATCGGCGCTCCATCGACATACTAGCCCAGACCTGTGAGGACTTCGGCCAAGCTTCAGGGGCAAAGGTCAACTGCGGGAAGTCAGAAGTCATGCTCTTCGGAAAGTGGTTCCTGCCTTCTTCTGCACCCATTCCTTTCAGCATCAAGACGGACTTCATCAAAATCCTTGGGGTCTGGTTTGGAGCTGAGGGCGCAGCCCTGAAGTCCTGGGAGGAAAAACTGTCAAAGATGCGACAGAAGTTTGGACTTTGGAGCCTCAGAGAACTCACCATCGAAGACAAAACACTGGTACTCCGCAGCGAGATCCTCCCTGTGTTGCAGTACCTCGCCCAGGCCTGGCCCCCCCGGGTTAACACCTGTAAGGCCATCACCAGGGCGGTGTTTCACTTCATCTGGAGCTCCAAAATGGACAGAGTTAAGCGGGCGGTTATGTTCAAGGAACCCCTCAAAGGCAGTAAGGGCGTGCCCGACATCGCTACCCCACTGAGGGTGTGCTTTGCTTGTAACTGCAACCGCAGGACATTGGTTGACAGAACAGTGGACTCTGGTGGTAACATGTCCTGTTTTTTCCTCCTGCCTCTTTGGAGGACGCTTGGAAGGGACAAATGGGACAGCTCCATCCCCTACAACTGGGACACCCCTTGGTACTACTTGGACACCTTCAAGTTTATTAAGGAGCTGGGGCTACATGGAGTGAAGCCCGACTTGTGTAAGCCAAAAACTCCACAAGTTGATTAGAGCATCGGACATTGTTGAGACTGTTCCAGGCCTCCCTTCAGCCACTTGTAAAGTGGTCTGGAGGAATGTTTCTTCAAAGAGACTCACCAACAGGCACAAAGATCTGGCATGGATGGCAATCCAGGGGGGGTTGCCACTCAGGACATTCATGCATGCCAGAAACCTGTGCAGATACAGGCACTGCCCCTTTTGCATCATCCAGGAGGAAACCGCTCTGCATGTTTTCTGGGAGTGCCCCCTTTGCACAGGACCTGTTGAGGGCCTTGGAACCTGAACTCAAAGACTTTGTACCACAAACTGCTATCACACACTTAGGTGTGTTGAACGGACTCTTCTGTGGAACTCATTCACAGGAGGACATTGACGGTGCCTGGCGGGTGCTGTGTTGCTTTAAAGACGCTTTATGGTGCGCCAGAAAGCGCCTCATCCACCAGCGGGAGAGGATGTCCATCGAGGACTGTCACAGACTGGTTCACAGTCTGCTCAGAGACTACCACTTGATGAACTTCAAGGAGGAAGAGGAGGTCTGAAGATTTCCCCCCCCCCTCTCCCCCGTGTATACTTTGGCAGTTCAAATAAAGCTTCTGGCCTGTGAACTCTTTTCTCCCTCCCCTACCCCACCTTCTTCACCCCCCCAAAACACCCGTTGCCCATTTGAATGTTATTATGTTATTAGACTGTATGACCTGACTTTTGTGACATGTTTTTGAAGTAATGCTTTCAGGGTAATGCGACGTCATGCATGATGTGATGTTTCGGGGTATTATTACTCTGCACAACACATTAGGCATCATACCGCAGGATGAATGTCATTTATTTGTATGCTTGGCGATGTATTGTTATGTAGTGTATTTATGCGCTGCGTCGCAGTACAGATTGGAATGTACCCTGTTTAAGTACTTGTTTTTTTGAATATTTTCTTGCAAAATAAAGTATACATTTTCAATCAAAAATCACTCGGCCTCCTTGTGGTTGGATCTGTTATGGCTCCCCCCGTGTTAGAAAAAAAACAAAAGAAACAAAAGTGTGGCGCTATGTATCACATCCACAGCCGTGTGTATTACAATAAAGACATATAAAAATGGTGAATACTACCAAAAAATATATGACCATAAAATGGATAGTGTCAAATAATTAATCAGTGTTGATCACATATAAAGTAAATACACAATAATACTTAATCATCAGATGTGCCAGTGATTAATAAAAACCTGTGCTGGTTCCATGAGCCAGACACCAAACATAAAAAACATAAAACTTTAAAAGTCCATAAAAAATGTGTAGAAAAATAGTGAAGAAAAACATCAACAGAGTTCAAAGGGGGTGATGCATGGCCAGATGGTATTCACAGAATTTTAGTCGCACCAAATCTGGCGAGTGGGCAGAAGGGAGACCACAAGTGTGCATAGATTGTACATCAGTGCCGGGGCCAACACCAGGAGTAGAGGAGGCTTACCGGTGTTCTGCCGAGAAAGTTCCGCTCGGCGTATAAGTTCCCCCCTCTACTGCGCCTGCGCAGTAGGTATCGGCGGAAATAGCCGAAGCAGAGCAGCTGAAAATCAGCTGTACACGGCGCCTGTAAGAGGGCCCCTCGCGGGCTCGCTTGGCTCGCCATGCTTCGGGCACGGCCTCGCTGTGCTCGGCACTTTTAGATTCCCCCTCTAGGTCCACTTGGATGGTGGGGAAGGAACCTGGACCCAGAGCGCAGGCGCCGTGTACAGCTGATTGAAGCATTTGAGCTTCGGCTATCTCCGGCGGCTCACAGTAGTATGTACTGCGCAGGCACTGCGCCTGCGCAGTACAGGGGGGGAACTTATCCGCCGAGGGAACATTCTCGGCAAGACACCGGAAAGAATTGACCTGAAATGGCGTACGCCAGACAAGTCAAAAAAGCATAATAACCACTGGTTCTGGGAAATGCGTCTTGTCAGATGTCATCAACAGATGGTGGAAAGAAAAGGGGGGGTCCCCACAGCTTCCTCTCCCATAGGTAATCCAGCATAAACCAAACGTGTAGTTTCATATGCCATGCAAGGAGCAAACAAAACTCACATAGCGTAAAAACGTTTTAAAACACTAGTTTATTAAAATAATAAAAAACAGACTCACATTTTGGAAGAACGAAACAGAGCTCAAATATCAAATAGCGGCGATCGTGAGGGGTCCACCCTAGTGGTTATTATGCTTTTTTGACTTGTCTGGCGTACGCCATTTCAGGTCAATTCTTTCCGGTAAGCCTCCTCTACTCCTGGTGTTGGCCCCGGCACTGATGTACAATCTATGCACACTTGTGGTCTCCCTTCTGCCCACTCGCCAGATTTGGTGCGACTAAAATTCTGTGAATACCATCTGGCCATGCATCACCCCCTTTGAACTCTGTTGATGTTTTTCTTCACTATTTTTCTACACATTTTTTATGGACTTCTAAAGTTTTATGTTTTTTATGTTTAGTGTCTGGCTCATGGAACCAGCACAGGTTTTTATTAATCACTGGCACATCTGATGATTAAGTATTATTGTGTATTTACTTTATATGTGATCAACACTGATTAATTATTTGACACTATCCATTTTATGGTCATACATTTTTTGGTAGTATTCACCATTTTTATGTCTTTATTGTAATACACACGGCTGTGGATGTAATACAAAGCGCCACACTTTTGTTTCTTTTGTTTTTTTTCTGCCTTGAGTCTATAGGTGTGTTGGCTGCTTTTCACTTTCTTTCTTTTTTTTTTTTTTTCCAAACTGTTTTTATTAAATTTTTGCGGTTTACAGATATATGTAGTACTTCTTGTCATACAGTGAAATACATTCTTTCAGGATTCCTTATACAAAAAAAAACAGGTATGACAAAATAAGGCTTGTACTGTTGTAATAAGTTTAAACTGTGAGATATCTATGTAGAAATAGCGGGGGAAGTTCAGGATGTCTTCCCTCAGCCCCGAACACCCCAGTTGGGTTCAAACTGTGTCCGGAGGAGAGGGTTGACATCCCCTAAGTTTCATGCTATCTAGTCATTTCTTATTGTGATATATGCAAACAGTGAATACCAATATCACAATCTTAGTTAGATATCTCTAGGGTAATATGATTAAAAAATGTATGATATGGGGGAGGGGAGACAAAGTAAGGTATGGGAGAGGGGGAAAGGGCAGAGGGTGAATGGGCCTAGATACGGTAAGGGAGGAGAGGGGGGGAGAGGATGACGTGTTCTAGATCCTAGATCCTAGATCCTCTCCGGCTTCTGTCCCGAGGTGTGATAGTGTATTTTAAAAGATTGTTAGGGTGATGTATATTTCATCACGGTTATTATTTCGGGTAATAGCAAAACTGTTTTGGAGGATTGGGTGGAAAAGTGTGACCATGTAGCATTTATTGCGGTGAGTGGGCCGTGTATATTATTTCGAAGGGTTATTTAATGTATTATAGTCAGAGGACGATTGGAAGTGGAGCCAGCAACTCCATTTTTGGGTGAATTTAGTAGGGTTTTCCTGTGCTATATGAATTAGTTCTTCCATTTCTGAAATTTTACGGATTCTAGTGAACCATTCTCTTAGGGTGGGTGTATTTGAGGAATTCCAATGTATAGGTATGCATGGTTTCGCTGCGTTTATCATATGCATTGCCAACGACTTGTGGTATGTTTTATGTGGTAGCGGGGATATATGAAGTAGGAACTGGGCTGGGGATAGTTCGAGATCATATGTTGTGATTTGTGAAGTGATTCTATGTATCTCCTTCCAGAAGGTTTGTATCAAGGGGCAAGACCACCAAATATGGAGTAGTGTACCCTCTTCTAACTGACATCTCCAGCATTTCGCTGATGTAGCAGGGTAAATTTTGTTTAGTAAGGAGGGGGTACGATACCACCGTGAGAAAATTTTGAATCCATTTTCTTGTGTGGTCACGTTTCTTGATCCTTTATGTATGTTGAGAAGAGCTTGTTCCCATTGTGTTTCTGAGAGTGAGATAGAGAGGTCTTTTTCCCATTTTTGACAGGCACTGTTCTGGCTAGTCTGCATGTTAGTGAAGAGTAGATTGTGAGTTATGGAAATTAGATGAGGCTGTGTACTATTTTGGTTACATAACGTCTCAAAGGGGGTAAGTGGTCTTGAGCAAGTAGCTTGTTTGTCTTTTGATTGTAGGAAATGAGCAATTAGAATGTATGTCCAGGGGGAAATTGGTAGGTATCCTGTCTGAGTAGAGATTTGAGAGGGAGTGAGAATTTTCCCTTGATGGAAGAATTGATGTGCTTTTATGCTATCTTGTGGAAAGTTCTCGGATAGGAAGTGTTTATGCATTCCAGGAGGGAAATCTGGGTTGAGTTTTATGGGGGTTAGTGGACCTGGTGTAGAGGATATCTTCATTTGGTAGCTAACGTTCTGAAAACATTTAAGAGTAGGTCCTATTAAGGGGTGCGAAAGTAGAGTCACAGGTATGTGTTGTGAATTTAACCATGGTGAAGAGGATAACGGTAGTGTTGTGAGGGATGCTTCTAAGGTGACCCAATCCTTATGACTTGAGTGGTTATTCCAATCCACTATTCTAGTCAGATGGGTAGCCTTATAGTAGTTAAGAATATTCGGGAGCCCTATGCCTCCTAGGTGTTTTGGCTTGGTGAGTTGTTGAAAGCTGATTCTGGGTTTCTGAGGTCCCCATAGGAATCTGGAGCTTGCTGATTGATATGTTTTGAAAAATGTTTGAGGGATTGAGATGGGAATTGTTTGAAGGATGTATAGCAACCTCGGTAGGGCATTCATTTTTAGTATCGCGGCTCTACCAAACCACGAGAAAGATGGGTTGTTCCAGTTTTTAAAGTCTGCAATTAGCTTGTTTAAAATGGGTATATAATTCTTTATGTATAGGTCAGAAAGTTTGGAGGGAAGTTGTATTCCTAGGTAGGTTATCGCTTCTTTTTCCCAGTGAAAGGGGAAGTTTTTTTTGCATTGGTCTACTAGCTTGTGGGGGAGGGAAATATTGAGTGCAAAGGATTTTGTAAAATTTATTTTGAGATTGGATAGCTCTTGAAATTGTTTGAATTCGGACAGTAGGACTGGTAGGGTAATCAGGGGCTGTGATAGGAACAGTAATACATCATCTGCAAAGGCAGCATATTTGTATTCCTTATGGGGAGTGGTTATACCATGAATGTCTGGATTTAATTTCAGTTTTCGAAGGAATGGTTCGAGTGTGAGAACAAATAGAATAGGGGACAGGGGGCATCCCTGTCTTGTCCCGTTACCTATATGGAAGGCATTCGACAGAGTGTTGTTGACCCTTACTCTAGCCATAGGGTTCGAATAAAGGGACAGGATCAGTCCCGAAAAGTAAGGACCAATTCCTATGGCTTGCAACACTGCTGTCATGTAGTCCCATGCCACTCTGTCGAATGCCTTCTCTGCATCTAATGAGAGGAAAAATCCTCTCTGGTTGGTATGAGTGATAATATGATGTAGATTAATCGCTTTGATTGTGTTGTCTCTGGCTTCTCTACCTATTACAAAACCTGTTTGATCTGTGGACACTAGGGATGGTAGAAGGGGGGTTAGTCTATTTGCTAATAATTTAGAAAATATTTTAACGTCTACGTTAAGTAGCGAGATTGGCCTGTAATTTCCTGTATTTGTGGGATCTTTGCCTTCTTTGTGGATGACTGCAATATGGGCCTCTAGCATTTCTTTGGAGAGCGGGTTGGAGGGGGAGAGTGTGTTAAACGCGTTAAGAAAGGGATCTCTAAGCGTCTCTGTGAATGTCTTGTAGTAGATTGCCGAAATACCGTCTGGGCCTGGGCTCTTGCCTTGTTTCAACTGTTTAATAGCTTTTTCCCATTCTATTGTGGAGATTGGAGATTCTAAGGATGTCGAAATTTCTTCTGAAATTTTTCCTGGGGAGAATTGTTTTAAAAAGGTTTTTATTTCGTCATGTCTGTTGGGCAGGTGTGTTGATGCAGAATTTGTTGTGGTTAAGGAGTATAGGGAAGTGTAATAGTTTTCGAACTCTTTCGCTATGTCGTTGTTTTTTGTGATTGCAGTTCCTGTCTGTGAGCACAGTCTATGTACTGTATTATTTGTTCTTTTTGTGCGGAGGGACTGAGCAAGCAGGTGGCTACATTTGTTTCCAAACTCATAGAAGAGTTTCTGAGATAGTGTGAATTTTTTCTTAAGTTTGAAACCCAGCTCTTCTTGTATTTGTGTGCGTGTTTCTATTAAGTCTAGGTGGGTTCTCTGTGCTAAATTCTTTTTATGAGAAGCTTCTAGAAGTTTAAGTTTGGAAAAGAGGTCAGACAGTGTCTTTTTCTTTTCTTTCTTTATTGCTGCTGTCATGGAGATCAATTTCCCCCTAATGACACATTTATGTGCTGCCCATTGTGTCATTTTGGTGGTGTCTGGGGTGTCGTTTTCTTTAAAGTAGTTGATTAGGCATGTGCGAATTTCCGTTTCTTTTGTTTTGTCTGTCAGGATAGATGGATCTAGTCTCCAAATAGGAGTGTAGGTGGTCTTTTCCGAGAAGCTAAGAGTGAGTGAGATGGGGTGGTGATCGGATAGTGTCATTGGTTCAATGGAGGTAGTTTTTAGTATTGGTAGATCTTGTTGTGTGAGAAAGAAGTAATCTAAACGGGAGTATTTATTGTGTGGGGCAGAGTAAAAGGTATAATCTTTTTCTTTTGGGTGAAGGGTGCGCCAGGTGTCGTGAAGTTGTAGCTCTTGGAGGCTCCTTCTAATTTGTTTGATCGCTTTGTAGGGCAAGTGAGATGTGCCTGATGAGGTGTCTAGTAGAGGGTCGAGCGGGACGTTGAAGTCGCCCCCTAGGATCAGTATTCCTGTTTGGAAAGTAGTTAGAAGTTGGGAAATTTTGCGAAAAAAAGGTATCTGGGCCGAATTAGGGCTATAAATATTTGCAAGTGTGATTGGGGTGTTTCTAAAGGTGCCTTTTAGAAATATGTATCTACCCTGATCGTCTATTAGGGAATCTGTTATTTTTATTGGGACATTTTTGGATAGAAGAATGGAGACCCCTTTGGATTTCGAAATCGAAGAGGTGGAGTGAAAACTATGTGGAAAGAAGTGGTTAGAAAATTTGGGGATGGCGTTGGTGCGGAAGTGGTTCTCCTGCAGGTATATTATGTCTGCCTTCATTACTCTCATGTCGGTCAGTACTTGGGAGCGTTTTTCTGGTGTGTTGAGTCCTTTTGCGTTAAGTGAAAGAAGCCTCAAAGATATGTCGGCCGTTTTGGATTTTGGCAGTGTCATTATGATGGGGGATGTGCAGTTGTGAGTTGATGAGGAAGCCTCTTGGAGTGTGAAGCCGGAGAGGATCAAGAAGAGAAAGGGAGGGAAAAAAAAGGTTAGAGGAAAGAAGGGTGGGGGGGGAGGGGGATGGGAGGAGCAGAAGGGATAGAGAGAGGAGGTGAATAGGGGGATGAGTAGCCGGAAGTGGAGGTGTAATAACACGTCCACTAGAAGTATTAAGGGGGTGAACCGGCCTGTGTCAACGGTCGTAACCTGGACCGCTGTGTGGAGAAGTGGTAGGAGTCGTTCAACTAGTAAAACAAGGTGAACGCCTCCACGAGGTCAGTGAACTAGTACTTTTAGGTTCATCCTGTTAATGATCAGGGGACCAGGCGGAACTATTAAATAAGAGTAGGTAATTACTCTTCATCTCTGGTCCTCTGAGTTTCCAGTAGATGATTAATTCGTCCATGTATGGGACATGGTTGAGGTTTCGGGGGGTTCGTAAAGGGGGGGATCTGTCCGGGGACTGATGTAGTGCGTTCTGAGCATGGAGAGGAAGGATAAGCATAACAAGACATAAGTGATCAAATCTGTTTTTAAAGGTAGATGTTCGGTAAAGTGTGTTAGAGAGAAAAAAAAAAAAAAAAGAAACACATTTCAATCTTTTAAGAATTTTGACCTTGATAGCGTAAGGGTTTGTGGATTTAAGACCACCGGACATATCATAGAGTAGAACCTGGTTTGAATATAAAACTGTAACCGTTATAACTTTTTAAATCAGTGCAACTGTGGCGTTACTGAAGTAGATAGTACTACAGAGAGGGACCCTTTATTCCTCCTCTGTATTGTCTGAGAGGGATGCGCAAAGGATTAGGCCCATCTGAATGGGATGTTTTCCCAGAATAATGATAACGCCTATGTGTTATACATTAAAACCATCCTATAGGGGAGGTGTTAAGTGAGAGATTTGTCACTACCATGAAAAGGTAGTGTTCTCTAGATTCGAGAAGAAGTGGAGTCATTACCTTTTCGCAGCCCTCTCTGAGTATGCCCTATACGAACTTCAGCGTATCCTTAAGATATTACCTAGTAAGTATTACCTGTAAAACCAAACAATAAAAAAGAAGAAGAAAGATAAATCCAAAAACAGTAAACTATAGTTATCTTATACCTCTATTATGCTATCATTTTCTATTGGTGGGGGGGGGGGGGGGTGTGAGAAAGGTATGTGGGAAGGGGGGGGGATTAGGGAGGGAGGGGGGAAGGATAGGGGAGAAGAGGAAGAGGGTGATATCGAGGTATATGCATAACTGGTTTTTAATGAGGTAAATAAGTTCGTTGTCTGCTTTCCTGTTGTCTTCTGGGTATATGGCTTCTGACTATGTTTCCTGTGTCTGTTTGGCTTAGGGCTTGGTGGCTTGTCTCGTTGCTAATCATGTGTCTTGAGAAAGACTTGCGTGGTTGCAGTTCTGTGTGTTAGGTGAAGTCATGAAGAACTTAGGGTACTGGAATTCTTTTCCCGGTTGTGAAAACATTTACTGATTATCCAGGGTATAATTTTACGCTGTGAAAGTGATAGTCAGTGACGTTTCGGTTGTTCTCTCCAACTGGTAGAAGTGTGAAAGCAGCGTTTTGTCCGGTGAAAAAAGGTGAAAAAAGGTGAAGGAAGAAGTATAGTAAACTGTTGCGAACATCAAGTCTCAGGTTAGTGAGGGGTATCTTTGGTATCACAAAATGTGGTGTAACGAATGTGATCTTCTAGTGTCTCCCTGGTTAGGTTAGACGTGCCCTGCGGTGGACTGGTGAAGCAGTTGGGCTGCCGTTTCTGGGTGTTTCTGAGGACCTCGCATTGGTACGGGAATGGAAATGGTGTGGGCGGCGGCGACTCAAAGTGAAATTGCCCGCTTCATCTATTCCTTCCATGGATGAGGTTCTGTTCAGGGGAGGTAGGCGAAAGTCACTATACCAATCTGGGACCGCAACAAATGGGATGTCTAAGGTACTGAAAAAATGATCTAAATCTTCTGGGATTCTGAGATTTGCTGTGCGACCCTGATGAGTCGCAGACAGACAGAATGGGAATTTCCAGCGGTATAGGATTGATCTGGCTCTCAGTGTTTCTAATAGAGGTTTTAGTTCCCTTCTGCGTTGGAGTGTGATGTTAGAAAGATCCTGATATATTTTAATTTCCGCGCCCTGAAAAAGAATTTGGTTACGTCCCCTGGCTTTACGGAGGATTTCTTCTTTCAGGGGGAACTCAGAAAGACAGCAGACTATGTCTCTGGGTGGGTCTGTGTCTCTTCCTTTTGGGCGCAAAGCTCTGTGAATGCGTTCAAATGAAATCTGAGTCCCAGGAGGTCTTTCTAGGAGATTATTAAAGATGTCTGTTACTGTTTGTGAGAGGAGATTGGGGTCTATAGCTTCAGGGATACCCCCCACTCTCAGATTGCATCTTCTCCCCCTATTGTCAAGATCTTCCATATGGCGGTTAATCTCCCTGAGGTGAATGGCGTGCGATTCTGTGACCTGCTGTACTTGGCAGAGAGAGACATCATGGCGGGCCTGTGTGGATTCTATGTCATCCACTCTCAATGCTATGGCCTGCATATCAGCTTTCAGGTCTGAGATGGCTGCCTGCAGAGTGCTTTTAATATCAGCAGCTACACTGCGTAGGTCGTTTATTGTAAGAGCAGGAGCGGGAGCGGTCATTAGGGGACCATGTGAGGAGTCTATTGCGGCCGCCATGTGAGCTCCGGTGCGGTGCGGACTGCTGCTGGGGGAACGGGAAGTGCGAGTGTGGGTGGATTGTGAGGCCTGTACTCTGTCCCTGGGCCTGGAGCGAAAGATCTCGGGGATCTGGGCACTTAACTGAGTCCTCGGAGAGCGGGATTGGGTCGCTGGCATACTCCTTGATGTCCTCACCATGTCCCAGTAGCTTTGTGGAAGAGGAAGCGTTGTTTAGCTGTGAAAAGCTGATGAAGAAGGACCTCGTGGAGCGGGAGCTCTTGTCTCACACGTCCATCTTGGATTGGCTCCAGGCCACGCCCCCCCCTCACTTTCTTTCTAAACGTAGCGCTGTACTTAATTTTTATTTTTCCCCCCTGTGTTACTCTACATATATAATATTACAGTCACTCTGCCACCTTGTGGTTGGATCTGGTATAACTCTCCTGTGTTGCTATACATCTAATATTACTGTCACTCTGCCCCCTTGTGGTTGTATCTGGTATGACTCTCCTGTGTTACTATACATATAATATTACCGTCACTCTGCCCCCTTGTGCTTGGATTTGGTATGACTCCCCCTGTGTTACTATAAATATGATTGCGACAGACCTAGCCAGGAGAGAGACTTTTGGAGGGGACTGAATGCTAGCCTCTTGCCGATTGATCGTGGGCTCTGGCATTTGGGGGAACGGTGCTCTTTGTGAGCTGTATGCCTGGGGACCCTTGAGGTGGTACTACTGTGGATTCGGGTCCTGGTCCCCCAGGACACACAGACTCTGGATTTGCCATATTAGAAATAGTGGCTGATTCATAATGCTTGGAACGAATACTGTTAGGAGATGCTGATGTAAATTCCAGCACCTGTCTGTAGCCTGCTAGAATGTGTATTGTAAATAAGTCTCTAGTATGGGATCTAATAGTCATTAGATCCCCATTGTTGTTTGTGTTAATTAACTCTGCTATTGTGATAATGTTGATTGGGTTTTCTGAGCTACAAGACGGCCAGTCTGGCCTAACGGTCATGTCTGAGTCATCTAGTCTGTCTAAAGCGATTAGTTAATTAGCTCATGTTAATTAGGTTAATTAGGTTACAGGTGTATTGTTAGAGTAATATGAGCAGGAGGTCTGCACCTCCACTTTTAGTGTATAAAAGAGCCTGTATTTTCCAATAAATGAGATTCCTGTTTGAACTTACATACAGCCTGCCTGGTGTTTGTTCTGAGCTACACAACTGGGTTAGAACGGCACATAGCTGTAGTTCTAATCCTGGAACATCGGATGACCGAGCAATCAGATGTTGCGATCTGCAGTCTGATTCAATAGCTGCAGAGGAGTGTCGGGAGAGTGGAACCGAGCGAGCAAAGGGGCTCGTTACAATGATATTACCATCACTCGGCCTCCTTGTGGTTGGATCTGTTATGGCTCCCCCTGTGTTACTCTACATATATAATATTACCGTCACTCTGCCGCCTTGTGGTTGGATCTTGTATGGCTCCCCCTGTGTTACTCTACATATATAATATTACAGTCACTCTGCCCCCTTGTGGTTCGATCTGGTATGACTCCTCCTGTGTTACTATAATATAATATTACGGTCACTCTGCCCCCTTGTGGTTGGATCTGGTATCACTCCCCCTGTGTTACTATACATATAATATTACCGTCACTCTGCCTCCTTGTGGTTGGATCTTGTATGACTCCACCTGTGTTACTATACATATAATATTACCATCATTCTGCCGCCTTGTGGTTGGATCTATAGGATGAAAAGTCCGCCATTTAATTGAGGTCCTCCCCGTTTTATGTTTTCTGAAATGTGAGCGAGTCTGTGTCCATTGTTGCTGACATCTTGTTGAGGATCACTGCAGATGTACCATAAAAAATGGCAGCTTAGGCATGCGCAGTAGAATATATGAAGATAACACTCGTTATGCTGCTGCCTTGTGGTTGGATCTGGTATAACTCCTCCTGTCTTACTATACAAATAAAATTACCGTCACTCTGCCACCTTGTGGTTGGATCTGGCATGACTCCCCCTGTATTACTATACATATAATATTACCATCACTTGGCCTCCTTGTGGTTGGATCTGGTAAGACTCTCCCTGTGTTACTATACATATAATATTACCGTCACTCTGCCGCCTTGTGGTTGAATCTGGTATTGCTCCCCTTTGTTACTATTCATATAATATTACCATCACTCTACTGCCTTGTGGTTGGATCTGGTATGACTCCCCCTGTGTTACTATACATATAATAATACCGTCACTCTGCTGCCTTGTGGTTGGATCAGGTATGACCCCCCTGTGTTTCTATACATATAATACTGCCATTAGGCTGAGCTTCGAGTTCGAGTCGAACATGAGTTCGACTTGAACATCGGCTGTTTGATCGTTCAACGAAGATCGAACATTATGGGGCATTTGCACCAAATTCGAGCAGCGCGTCACACCCCATAATGCACTGCGTCATCGCAGTGCATTGCTGGCTGATGATTGGCCAAGCATGCACTATGACCCACATGCTTTGGCCTATCACAGCGCCGTCAGCAAACAGAGCAAAAATTATGGCTCAGGGAGTTAAGTCCACGCCCCTCACTATATAAAGCTGCGTGTAAGTTGGCCTTGTGTAGTGTGTTGCTGGTGGAGAGAGAGATAGATAGAGAGAGAGAGTGTGTCATTTCATTTACTTTGAGCAGGCAGTTTATTCAGTTAGCTAGATCTCACTGCAGACCGTTCCTGCTGTACTGTTTCTAATATACTTCAGGCAGGCAGTTGATTCAGTTAGCTGCAGTGTGTTTAATATATATATATATATATATATATATATATATATATATATATATACAGTCAGACTTCTAAATATATATATATCCACTACATACAGTTTAGCTAGATCTCACTGCAGACCGCTCCTGCTGTACCAGGCAGTTGATTTAGTTAGCTGCAGTGTATATATATATATATACACTGTATCCTGTGTAGCTAGATCTCACTGCAGATAGTTCCTGGTGTACGTATTCAAATACACTTTCAGCCAGGCAGGTTATTCTGTGATCTGCAGTGCATAAAATATATATACAATCTCCTACATATATATCCACTGCATTCCAGTCTAGCCAAGCCTAAATCTGACTGCAGGCCATTGCTGTTGTATGTTTTCAAATACACATTCAGACAGGCAGGCCTGATTCAGGGATCTGCAGTGCATTAAATATATATACATTCTCCAACATATATATATCCACTGCATTCCAGTCTAGCCAAGCCTATATCTGACTGCAGGTAGTTCCTGGTGTACATTTTCAAATGCACTTTCAGACAGGCAGGCAGGCAGGCAGGTGGTTCAGTGCTGTTTGCAACATATGTCTGAAGCGTATCAAGCGTGGCCAAAACAGCAGCCGCTTGGGCACCACATGCTTGACCAGACATAAGTCGAGCTCCCATGCAGTCCGTTGGCAACAGTACTTAAAAGACCCACAAGAACAAGGCGGACCTCTCCTCGCTCATCCTCAGAATAAATTAAGAGATGAAAGCTATTGGCTACTGCCCCGTTTATAGTCCCGACGTACGTGTTTTACGTCACCGCGTTCAGAACGATCAGATTTTCCGACAACTTTGTGCAGCTGTGTGTATGCAAGACAAGTTTGAGCCAACACCCGTTGGAAAAAATCCATGGATTTTGTTGTTGGAATGTCCGATCAATGTCCGATCGTGTGTACTGGGCAATAGAAGGAGAGAAATTGGGACTTTTAAAGCGCACACATATAAAAAATGTAGAAAAATAGAAAATATTTATTGAATTAAAAATACATATGTGAATTAATTAATTTAATTCGGGGGGGCGTGTCCAACTTCCGGTATGTGAGGAAGCTTTCCTTCAGAGCTCCGACCGCGGCTAAATCCTGACGAATCCTGTGTACCTGCAGGTTGATCCTTTTCGCCCCAAAACTACCGGATCGGATAGCGGAACATCCCGGGCACCTGAAGATGGTGAAATATGGCCCGAGTGTAGATCCTACACCCGCAGAGAAGCTGGCGAAATATGCGCACGAGGACTCCCAAGATGGCGCCCGGACGGGGAGAGCGAGGCCTCCACCGGCAGCTCCGCCTAACAGTGAGTGGACCGAGGGGGATAGAGACTGGCTAGATCCGACAGACCCGCTGGCTCATCCCCTGCCATCTCCGGGTTCGGAACCTGAGGAGAGCGGCTCCGGTACGCAAGGTGGTGAACCGACGCTTTTACAAATTATGGATACTATCAAAAGCTGCCATGCGGCCTTATCCACGCAAATAGAAACCATTAGAGTGGACTTTGCCCTGCTTAAAGATGATGTGCAGAAGGTGAGGCAGAGAGTCACCCAAACGGAACACAGAATCAGTGCAGTGGAGGATGATCTTAACCCCCTGATGATACATGTCAGAGATCTCTCGGCGGACAACAAAGCCCAGGAGGCTAAACTGGGAGACATAGAGGACAGGTTGAGAAGGAACAACCTTCGGTTCTTAGGATTCCCAGAAGGCACAGAGGGAAAAAACCCGGAGGAATTCCTGCTGGCCTGGCTTAAACAGGTATTTGGCACTGATAGCTTCTCCCACCTATTCGCCATAGAGCGCGCGCATAGGATCCCGCTGAGAGCTCCTGTTCCTGGGAGATATCCCAGACCCATGATAGCGCGCTTTCTCTACTTCAGAGACAAGGAAACGATTCTAAGAAAGGCCCGAAATTTACCTGAGCTAATGTTTAACAACAACAGAGTCTCCATTTTCCCTGACTTCTCTGCTGCGACACAGAAACAACGGGCGGCATTTCAAAGTGTAAAACAGCGCTTGCGGGACCGCAGCTTACCATACAGCATGCTTTACCCAGCCAAACTTCGAGTGGTCCACAAAGGACAAACGCAATTCTTTTCCTCACCCAAAGAGGCGAATAGATGGCTGGAATCTCTTGGTCAAGGATAAAGATGGGATGTCCCTAACAGCTAGCAGAACTGGAGGTGAACGCCCGGGTGGATTCCTGTAAAGAAACGAATAATGATCAACATAATCCCATTTTGTCATACCCTGCAGGGTATCAAAGATGTCTTTTGAGCTAGATGGATGCCGGTTTGCAAGATTCTGCTATAAGTTGACCTGTTGGGAACACTAGTAAATGATCTTCAAGCAACGCGGTGTCGGTAGAACTCTGTAAACTCACATATACCTTTTTCCTAAAGCTTCCAGGCCGGCTGGCGTAGGAAGAATACCCCCCTTTAGGAAGTGCTCTTTTCGGTTTCAATGTTAGGGGTGAAAGTCTGTGGGTTGTTCGGGGCTGCAGGCAGGGTGGGGGGACGGGGAGTTCAGATCACTTATAGTGATCACAATGTTGGTTGTTATGCCTTTTGTTCTTTTTTTTTCTTGTTTCTTTTGTTTTTGAAGTTATATCAAGCAACGAAAGGATACCCTAAAAGTTTAACACTGCTTAGGATATGGGTACTCTGGTATCGGGAAAAGAGTTCATATGTATATTCAAGAGTACGGTACATGCTAGATATACCTATAGATGGGAAGGATGTCACCATATGTTACTCCAGGGGGCAAGATTTAGATGTAGGAAGGAAATACATGGAGCGTCCCTTTGCGGGGGGATTGGAAACGCTGATATACCCCCGAGATATTTACGTTCTTGCTATTATACCCAAATTTCACCATGGTGCAGTCCCTTGATATTCTCTCATGGAATGTGAGAGGTCTAAATTCAAAAATAAAAAGAGCCTTAGTATTTAAATACATATTAAAACGAAGGCCACATATCATATTCCTTCAGGAAACACATCTAGTGGGATCCAAGACGTTAGCCCTTCATAGGGCTTTTGTAGGTAGAGCATTCCACTCTACTTATTCCAGTTATGCTAGGGGTGTGTCCATTTTGCTTGCCAAATCGCTTCTACACACTATTAAAACGGTCAAAATTGATCCTATGGGTAGATATGTAGCCCTCGCGGTTATTATTAATAATCAAGCTTTTACCCTGGTAGCAGTGTATATACCTCCCCCGTTTGCAATCAAGGTATGGGAGGAGATGATGGCTGATGTATTGCAGATGGCGGAGGGCCCGATTATTTTGGCCGGGGATCTGAATGCTGTATTATCACCAGACAAGGATAGGTTTAAAATGGCTGCGGTAGGAGGTTCACCCCTGGAGGCATGTGTGAAACCCTATGATTTAATGGAGGCCTGGCGGTGGAAACACCCTGACGTTAAAGAATATTCCTGTTACTCTGCCACTTATAATACACTCTCGAGGATAGATTTATGTTTTGTCTCTAAAAACCTGCTCCCAAGGGTGGTAGATGTTCAGTATCTGCCAAGGGCCATCTCGGATCACTCTCCCATGCTTCTCTCCATTGACTTGGAAAAACCGAGGGGTTATGTGGTATGGAGATTGACTCCCCTATGGCTTGAGGAGGAGTGTTTCGAGAGGTCCACCGCAGCATCTATTAACAATTTCTGGCTAGTAAACCAGAAAGAGGTCCCGATTGGGGTCACATGGGATGCTTTTAAGGCTACACTCCGGGGATCCATCTCAGGTTTAGTAAAACAACTGCAGTCTGATAAAGGTTGGAAGGTAAGAGAGGCGGAACAAACAGCCACGGAATCCGAAGTAGAGTATATTAAAAACCCTAATTCTGATACCCATAGAATATGGAGAGATAATATAAGAAAACTAGATTTAGTGTTGATAGAAAAAACTCAGAAAAAACTACTTTATCAGTCACAAAGGATCTTTGAGTTTGGGGATAAAAATAGTAGATTGATGGCATACCTGGCACACTCCCAGCAGACCCCCACTTCTATTCCAAGAATATATGACGCAAATGGGAAAATCTGCACATCACACGATGATGTTGCAGATGCTTTCTTATCGTTCTATAAAGATCTGTATAGGTCAAGGGTGGATTATGAGTTGGAGGAGGTGCGGACGTACCTTGCCCCAATACCCCTGACTGGGCTTACGGCAGAGGGAGTGGAGGAACTAGATGCCCAGTTTACAACTGAAGAAGTATTATCAGCTATAAAGTCCCTTAAACCTAATAAAACCCCCGGACTGGACGGGTTTCCAGTCGAATGGTACAAAGCATATGCGGAAACCTTAACCCCTAGGTTGCTTGAGATGTATGAAGATGCCTTTGACAGGGGTATTCTACCTGAATCTATGAGGGAAGCTCTGATAGTATTGATCCCCAAGCCGCACAAGGACCACGATTTCTGTGAATCATATAGGCCTATATCCCTTATTAATGTAGACGCAAAAATCCTAGCTAAAATTCTGGCGAAACGTCTCAATGGGGTGATAGCATCTATTATTCATCCTGATCAGACAGGATTTATTCCTGAGAGATCGACGGCCATAAATCTGAGACGCCTATTTACTATATTACAATCGAAGGGCCCTGTCCCCGATACTCGGGTGGTGGTGTCACTAGACACTCATAAGGCGTTTGACTCTATAGAATGGCCATATCTCATAGCGGTTCTTGAGCGGCTGGGGTTCGGCCCAAAATTCATAAGGTGGGTCAGACTCCTATATGCGGAACCTCGGGCTAGATTACGTGTCAATAACTCCATTACTGGACCTTTCAATATAGCTAGGGGCACGCGGCAGGGGTGCCCTTTGTCGCCCCTGCTGTTTGCCCTGGCAATAGAACCATTGGCGGCGATGTTGAGGGCGGACGAGCAGATCAGGGGATGTAGGATTGGTGACAGAGAAGAAAAAACATCTTTATACGCCGACGATATGCTTCTATATCTGGAGAAGGCGGAGGGGTCATTGCTCATAGCCTTGGACAGAATATCCGATTTTGGGAGATACTCCGGGTTCAAAGTGAACTGGAGCAAATCCGTAATATTTCCTATTGACCCCGCATATGCTCCGAAACTCTCTCAGGGGATATCACTAGCCCTGGTATCAAGGTTTAGATACCTCGGGGTTGAGATACAGCTACCATTGAACTCGTATGTGTCGATTAACCTACTACCGGTCTGGAAACGTCTAAGGGAAAGTGCGCAGACCTGGGCTAAACTTCCCCTTGGCCTTTTTGGGCGAATTAATATATTTAAAATGATTTACTTGCCCAGGTTCTTGTACCTACTCTGGCATGCCCCGGTATACATTCCAAAGAAATGGTTTGTTGATATGAACAAGACACTTGGTACGTTTCTTTGGGGACCCAAACCCGCTAGAATATCTATGGAAACACTCCATTTACCTATAAGGTCGGGTGGGCTAGCTCTACCAAACTTGAGATATTACTACCTAGCTGCCCAATTAACACATATACATTGGTGGTGCTTCCCGCAGATGAACATAGCTTCGGTGGCTACTCAAGCTGCCCAGGTTCATTCGTACGAAGCACTGAACAATGTCCTGTTTAGAAATGGCCCGTACCCGACTAGGGGGTCTAATATATTAAAGCTCTCATATAAAATATTTCATATATGTAATGGGTTAATAGGGGGATCAAGTCTGGCAGTTTCCCCTAATGCTCCGCTGTGGCATAACCCTCAACTCCCCGAGATAGCCAAGGTTCCAGACGGAGCCCACTGGGCTGTTTATGGGATTAAATACGCACATCAACTGTTTAGGAATGGCATTTTCAGAACTTTTATAGATCTGAAGACTGAATACAACATACCCAATACCTCCCTGTTTAGATACCTCCAGTTGAGGCATGCCGTCAGGGCGCAATACGGAGGGGGTGTGGTTAATCTCTCCATGTCCGCAATGGAAAAACTTATTGCTGAGGAAGACCACTCAAAACTGATCTCTAGATACTACTCAGTTTTGTTGGCTCCCTCTTCACCTGGATTGGATAGGGTGGCCTTACAGTGGAAAACAGATATTCCATCTCTTACAGAGGAAACGTGGCAGGGAGTGTTAGACACCACAATGTCATCAATGATCTCGGCTAGAGATAAAATGCTTCAATTCAACTATCTGCATAGAATATACTACACCCCGAAAAGGCTGCATAAAATGGGAAGGAGGGATTCCCCGGAGTGTACCCGTTGCAAAGCAGAGGTGGGAGATTTCTTCCACATGGTATGGCAATGCCCCCAGGTGATGTCATACTGGAGGGAAATCCTTACATTCGTGGAGGAAAAGCTAGAGCTTCCAAATATTTATTCTCCAGCTAGGTGCTTGCTTGGAGACTTGGAAGAGGAAGACATACCCACATCAAAGAAAACCCTTTTACGAATACTATTTTGTTATGCTAAGAAGGCCTTGGCCCTCAAGTGGAGGGAACAGAGCCCTCCCTCTCTTGGGGACTGGTTAAGATTGATAGATAAAGCCCTACCAATGTATAAACTCACATATCAGGCTAGAGGGAGTAACAAAAAATTTAACAAAATCTGGGGGAAATGGATCACAAAGGTATCCGGAGAGATTGATATATAATTAATATCAGCTTAATTAACAAGATATATGTGCAGGTGTGATGGACGCGAGGTAGGACATAGATTTACTGTTGGGAATAATAATAGAGTATATAAGCCAAAGGAAATAATAGGAATAAGAAAAGGAAACAATAAGATAAGAAACGAATAAGTTGGTTAATACGTATATTGACAGAGCTTTATTTTTATTTCTTTATAAATTTTTTATGATAACAAATATTAGATTTGAATGATTGTTACCAGTATACAATGTTACACAATATAAGATGTTATAAGGTGACAAAGAATTGTGATACAGTACTGTAAAATAATTTTGTGAACTTCAATAAAATTTACCCTTTAAAAAAAAATTAATTTAATTCAATAAATATTTTCTATTTTTCTAAATTTTGTATATGTGTGCGCTTTAAAAGTCCCAATTTCTCTCTTTCTATGTTATTCTTGCAATAAGGGATGTGGCGCCTAAATTGAGTGTTTCCAACAGACTAGCTCTAAAACTATACTTCTCCTCTGCCACCTTGTGGTTGGATCTGGTATGACTCCCCCTGTGTTACTATACATATAATATTACCGACACTCTGCCCCCTTGTGGTTGGATCTGGTATGACTCCCCCTGTGTTACTATACATATAATATTACCGTCACTCTGCCCCCTTGTAGTTGGATCTGGTATTATTCCCCCTGTGTTACTATACATATAATATTTCTATCACTCTGCTGCCTTGTGGTTGGATCTGGTATGGGTCCTCTTTGTTACTATTCATATAATATTACCGTCACTCTGCTGCCTTGTGGTTGGATCTGGTTTGACTCTCCTGTGTTACTTTACATATAATATTACCGTCACAATGCCCCCTTGTGGTTGGATCTGGTATGACTCCCCCTGTGTTACTATACATATAATATTACCATCACTCTGCTGACTTGTAGTTGGATCTAGTATGACTCCCCTTGTGTTACTATACATATAATATTACCGTCACTCTGCCTCCTTGTGGTTGTATCTGGTATGACTCCCCCTGTGTTACTATACATATAATATTACCGTCACTCTGCCTCCTTGTGGTTGGATCTGGTATGACCTATCCTGTGTTACTATACATGTAATATTACTGTCACTCTGACTCCTTGTGGGTCTATCTGGTATGACTCCCCCTGTATTTTCCTCAAGAAACGAATGTCTGCTGCTGTGGACATGACACATTGTGTTCCTTCCCGGCCCAGATTGTATTGGGGAAAGAAAATATTCTATGTGGGACTTTCAGAGAGAGTCATACCAGGTTCAACCACCAGATGGCAGCATTTTACTGTCATATAGTGTGCTTCAACATTCATCCACAAGGTGGCAGCAGAGTAACAGCTATATTCTGTGTATAGAAAATCAGTGTGAGCGTTACTAGGATCAGCCAGGAGATGGCAGCATAGTGTTTGGATGAGATACTGCGCATGCCCAGTCTGCCACCATTTTATATGAGAAAATGTTTTGGTCTTCAAGAAAATGGCACCGCAGCAGACTGTTTAGTGTACTGCGCATGGCCAGAGCTGCTGCCATTTTGGAGAGCAGAAAAAAGCTCTGATCTTCAGTAATATGGCGGCTGTGCCAGACATGTTTTGGCCTTTTCAGGCTCTGCTGCTGTTTTTTAGAAGACAAACTGTAGAAGTTAGATACAGCACCAATCACTGTGTGGTGGGCGTGACCATGTCTGAGTGTATTTAATAGGTAGCTGTGTTTTACAGGGGCGGGGAAGATTGCCAGGCTACGCCCCCACCATTCTAATTGGACAGCTTATAAGGTTGCCTCCTTGTGGTTGGATCTGGTATGACTCTCCTGTGTTGCCATACATCTAATATTACCGTCTGTCTGCCCCCTTGTGCTTGGATCTGGTATGACTCCCCCTGTGTTACTATACACATAATATTCCTGCCAATCTGCTGCCACCTTGTGGTTGATCCTGACACTCCCTGTGTTACTATACACATAATATTAATGTCACTCTGCTGCTTCCTTGTGGCTGCGACACCTTGTGTGTTACCATACACATAATATGACTGACACCCTGCTGCCACCTTGAGGTTGATCCTGGTATCACTCTCTCTGCGTTACTATACCTATAACATTACCGTCACTCTGCCTCCTTGTGGTTGGATCTGGTATGATCTCCCTGTGTTACTATACACCTAATATTACCGTCTCTCTGCTGCCACATTATCGTTGATCCTGGTATGACTCCACTGTGTTAGTATATGTATAATATTACCATCACTCTGCTGGTTCCTTTTTGCTGGTCCTGGTATGACTGCCCCGGTGTTACTATACATATATTATTACATCTTTGAGCGGCTGACTTCCAGGTATCATTCGCCAGCAGCTCTTGTTGGCCAGACCGATATGACATCACTCCTGCACATGTACGGTAGTGCAGTTGGCTTTGGCATTGTACAGGGGTGGGCAGGCAGATAGGTAACCTTAATTCACAAGAGACAAAGCCAGTCTGTTCGGCATTAAATATCTTGCCCATTTTAATATTTTCCATAAAGTTTCACTATGTTCTTTAGCCTTCTAGGTTATGGCACCCACATGCTTAGAGCACCAGCGCCATCTGAGAAAGGCAGGAAAAAACACATAGATATTTTTCTGAGGACAATAGGTGGTGAGATACCTACTTGGACAATCTTCTTTGGGTGCTAATTATGAATCTTGAATGTCCTCCTGTGAATGAGTTCAACAGAAGAGTCCGTTCAACACACCAAAGTGTGTGATAGCCTGTCTGTGGTTCCAAATCTTTCAGTTCAGGTTCCAAGGCCCTCAACAGGTCTTGTGCAAAGGGGCACTCCCAGAAAACATGAAAAGCAATTTACTCCTGGATGATGCAAAAGGGTTAGTGCCTGTATCTGCACAGGTTTCTGGCACGCATGAATGTCCTGAGTGGCAACCCCCTTTGGATTGCCATCCATGCCAGATCTTTGTGCCTGTTGGTGAGTCTCTTTGAAGAAAAATTCCTCCAGACCATTTTGCAAGTGGCTGAAGGGAGGCCTTGGATGGTCTCAACAATGTCAGATGCTCTAATCAACTTGTGGATAGTTTTTGGCTTCCACAAGTCGGGCTTCACTCCATGCAGCCCCTGCTCCTTGATAAACTTAAAAGTATCCAAGTAATACCAAGGAGTGTCCCAGTTGTAGGGGATGGAACTGTTCCATTTGTCCCATCCAAGGGACCTTCAAAGAGGCAGGAGGAAAAAACGCAACATGGAGTTAGCGCCAGAGTCCACTGTTCTGCCAACCAAAGTTCTGGGATGCAGTTACAAGCAAAGAACACCCTCAGTAGTGTGGCGATGTCAGGCACGCCCTTACCGCCCCTAAGAGGTTACTTGAACATAACCAACTTCTTTGGAGCTCCAGATGAAGTGAAACACCGCCCTGATGATGGCCTTGCAGGTGTTGACGGGGGGGGGGGGCCAGGCCTGGGCGGGGTACTGCAACACAGGGAGAATCTCGCTGCAGAGTACCAATGTTTTACCTTTGATGGTGAGTTCTCTGAGGCTCCAAAGTCCAAACTTTTGTCGCATCTTTGCCAGTCCTTCCTCCCAGGACTTCAGGGCTGTGCCCTCAGCTCCAAACCAGACTCCAAGGATTTTGATGAAGTCCGCTTTGATGCTGAAAGGGATGGGTGCAGAAGAAGGCAGGAACCACTTTCCGAAGAGCATGACTTCTGACTTCCCGCAGTTGACCTTTGCCCCTGAAGCTTGGCCGAAGTCCTCACAGGTCTGGGCGAGTGTGTCAATGGAGCGCCGATCAGCACAGATCACCATTACATTGATCATGTAGAGTGAGCACTTGACCTCCCGTCTGTCCGGTCCTGGTGCGGTGATCCCTCTGATCTCTGGGTTCCATCTGACGCCTTGGGTGAAGAGCTCTATACAGCAAACAAAAAGCAGAGGTGAGAGAGGGCAGCCTTGTCTGACCCCAGACAAGATTGGAAAGGGGTCAGTTTTCCACCCATTTACCAACACCAAACTACAAATGTCATTATACATTACATTCACATATGAACAAAACATTTCCCCAAGACCAAACCTGTGCAGAGCTCTGAACATAAACTTGTGGAAGACATGGTCAAAGGCCTTCTCCTGGTCAAGACTGACCAGGCCAACGTGCACACGGCGGCCATGAGTGTACTGGACCATGTCCCGGAAAGCGCAAGGCTGTACGCAATCCTGCGACCAGGAATGCCACAAGTCTGATCCAGGTGGATGATCTGTACGATGACTGACTTTAGCCTCTTGGCTAAAACCTTGGCGAGGATTTTGTAGTCCACGTTCAGAAGAGAGATCGGACACCAATTTTTCAAATCCGATCTCTCCCCCTTCTGTTTATACAAAATCGTGATCATCCCCTCCCTCTGTGACGGAGGCATTTTGCCCTCCACCACCATCTCTTCGTACAGCTCGAGCAGGTCTGGGCCCACGAGATTCCACAGTGCTACATAGCGCTCAACTGGGAGACCATCGCAGCCCGGGGTCCTGCCTCGCCTAAAGGATTTAGCGGCAGAGTGCAGCTCCTCCAACACCAAGGGGGCATTGACGGTTGATGAATCTGCAGGATCAATTTGGTTAGAGATACCTGACAGGAACCTGTCAGCCGCCTGTGTGTCCGTTTCTTTCGGGGAGTAGAGGTTGGTGTAGTAGTCACTGACCACTTGCATCACAGCCTTCTTCCCCTTCTGGAGTGTTCCGGTCTCGTCACGCAGCTCTGACAAGGGTGTGTGTCCTGAGTGAAGTTTCCTGAAAAAGAAAGAATTGCACTTCTCACCTTTCTCAAGATTCTCCACCTTGGCACGGAAGACAATGTGTCTGGATTCTTCCTAGAAGTGTCCTTTCAGGCTCTTCTTGGTGTCCTCCAGGTCCTGCCTAATGTCCCAGCCACAGTGCTGAAGGTCCTGCAGGGACTGCAACTGATGTTGCAGTCTCCTGAGTTCCCTCCTCCTGGCACACACACACTGGCGTCCCCTTGCCTGAAAGAAGCTACGCAGCTTAACCTTCACAAACTCCCACCAATCACTTATCCTTCCGAAGAATCTCTTTTCCTCCGTCCAGGTAGCATAGGTCTCCCGGAGTTCCCCCATCAATTCCTTGTTTTCCAGCAGGGTGCTATTCAGCTTCCAGGAACCCGGTCCGTGGGCAAAGCCCTCGCCCAGGTCACCCCGAAAGTGAATAGCCCTGTGGTCAGGGAAAAAGCAGGGGACCATGGAGAACTCATGATACTTGACTGTTCTTGAAGTGAGCACGAAGTCAATCCTGGAACGCACAGATCCATCGGGTCGGCACCACGAATAGTTCACGGTCCCTTTCCCTATGGATCCCACGGCGTCCTGCAAAGGAGGCCTCCAAGATCATCTCCTTGAGCAGCCTAGAAGTAGCATCAAGTTTTGCGTATATGCTGGAGCTGAGCCCATCCTCCTCGATCATACAGTTAAAATCACCGCCGATCACTACTGTTCTGGTGGTGACGAGTTGGGTCCGCAGAGTCTGGAAAAGTTCCAGCCGCGCATTCTTGTCTGGGGGGGGCGTACACGTTGATTAGCCTAACTGGCTCTTCCACCCACGAGCCGTCTATGACCAAAAGACGGCCACAGACTAGCTCATGGATAGAGTCAACCGTGAAGTGCCCACCCCTGACCAGAATGGCTACTCCTGCAGACCTGCAATCGCCACCCCCGGACCAGTAGGAGGGACCAAGGGTCCACTGGGAGGACAGATGAGTGTACCTGCTCAAGGGAGGAAGGGCGCACTCCTGAAGCATGTAGACATCACTCTGCTGACTTGAAAGAAAGGTCAGGACCGCTTGCCTTCTAGATGTATCCTTGATACTCCTCACATTAATGGAAAAGATTGAGCTCTCAGCCATAATGAAAAAGGGTATGAGGATCTAGTTAACAAGGGTCCGAACTTACTTCCCCGGAGGGGGGTGGCTCTTCCGTTGTGTCTTCTGCCTGTCCTGTGTTCTGGGCCAGGCCCAGCTCCTCAAGGACAGACTCCATCATCTGCTGGCTGATGTGGACGTTGGGGGGGAGGTCATGCTCGGGGTCGACCACGATCTCCTCCTCCTCTCCTGCAGACTCTAGGTCCTCCACTACTTGCTCTGGTCCATCGCTGTCGCGTTGGACCCCGTTGGGCCGTTTGGTGGAGGTGGCAGGTTCCTCAGCTGTTGGGCTCTCTGGCTTCCTTTTCCGGCTTCCTTTTGGGCAACTGGTGGGGGTGGTGGGAGGGTGGGGAAGTCCTCCAGGGAGGACAGGTTCAGGGGGGAAGGGGGGGTTCCTCTGGCACAGAGGGGGTGGGTGGGGGTGTGCTGGAGGGGTTGGGGTCACTTTTCCACCCATTTACCAACACCAAACTACAAATGTCATTATACATTACATTCACATACGAACAAAACATTTCCTCAAGACCAAACCTGTGCAGAGCTCTGCACATAAACTTGTGGAAGACATGGTCAAAGGCCTTCTCCTGGTCAAGACTGACCAGGCCAACGTGCACACGGCAGCCATGAGTGTACTGGACCATGTCCCGGAAAGCGCAAGGCTGTACGCAATCCTGCGACCAGGAATGCCACAAGTCTGATCCAGGTGGATGATCTGTACGATGACTGACTTCAGCCTCTTGGCTAAAACCTTGGCGAGGATTTTGTAGTCCACGTTCAGAAGAGAGATCGGACACCAATTTTTCAAATCCGATCTCTTCCCCTTCTGTTTATACAAAATCGTGATCATCCCCTCCCTCTGTGACGGAGGCAATCTGCCCTCCACCACCATCTCTTCGTACAGCTTGAGCAGGTCTGGGCCCACGAGATTCCACAGTGCTACATAGCGCTCAACTGGGAGACCATCGCAGCCCGGGGTCCTGCCTCGCCTAAAGGATTTAGCGGCAGAGTGCAGCTCCTCCAACACCAAGGGGGCATTGACGATTGATGAACCTGCAGGATCAATTTGGTTAGAGATACCTGACAGGAACCTGTCAGCCGCCTGTGTGTCCGTTTCTTTCGGGGAGTAGAGGTTGGTGTAGTAGTCGCTGACCACTTGCATCACAGCCTTCTTCCCCTTCTGGAGTGTTCCAGTCTTGTCCCGCAGCTCTGACAAGGGTGTGTGTCCTGAGTGAAGTTTCCTGAAAAAGAAAGAGTTACACTTCTCACCTTTCTCAAGATTCTTCACCTTGGCACGGAAGACAGTGTGCCTGGATTCTTCCTCAAAGTGCCCTTTCAGGCTCCTCTTGGTGTCCTCCAGGTCCTGCCTAACATCCCAGCCACAGTGATGAAGGTCCTGCAGGGACTGCAACTGACGTTGCAGTCTCCTGAGTTCCCTCTGGGAACGCACTTGCTGGCATACTCTTGCCTGAAAGAAGTTGCGCAGCTTAACTTTCACAAACTCCCACTAATCACTTACCCTTCCAAAGAATCTGTTTTCCACCATCCAGGTGGCATAAGCCTCTCGGAGTCCCCCCATCAATTCCTAATTTTCCAGCAGGGTGCTATTCAGCTTCCAGGAACCCGGTCCGCGGGCAAAGCCCTCGCCCAGGTCACCCCGAAAGTGAATAGCCCTGTGGTCAGAGAAAAAGCAGGGGATCATGGAGAACTCATGATACTTGACTGTTCTTGAAGTGAGCACGAAGTCAATCCTGGAACACACAGATCCGTCGGGTCGGCACCACGAATAGTTCAGGGTACCTTTCCCTATGGATCCCACGGCGCCCTGCAAGGAAGCCTCCAAGATCATCTCCTTGAGTAGCCTAGAAGTAGCATCAAGTTTTGCGTACATGCTGGAGCTGCGTCCATCCTCCTCGATCAGACAGTTAAAATCACCACCGATCACTACTGTTCTGGTGGTGACGAGTTGGGTCCGCAGGGTCTGGAAAAGTTCCAGCCGTGCGTTCTTATCTGGGGGGCGTACACGTTGATGAGCCTAACTGGCTCTTCCACCCACGAGCCGTCTATGACCAAAAGACGGCCACAGACTAGCCAATGGATAGAGTCAACCATGAAGCGCCCACCCCTGACAAGAATGGCTACCCCTGCAGACTTACAATCGCCACCCCCGGAGCAGTAGGGGTGACCTAGGGTCCACTGGGAGGTCAGATGAGTGTACCTCCTCAAGGGAGGAAGGTTGCACTCCTGAAGCATGTAGACATCACTTTGCTGAGTAGAAAGAAAGGTCAGCACCACTTGCCTTCTAGATGTATCCTTGATACTCCTCATAATGGAAAAGATGGAGATATCAGCCATAATGAAAAGGGGTATGAGGTCTAGTCAGCAAGGGGCCGAACTTACCTCCCTGGAGGGGGGGTTGTCTCTTCCATTGCCTCAGCTGCCTGTCCTGTGTTCTGGGTCAGACCCAACTCCTCAAGGACAGCATCCATCATCTTCTGATTGATGTTGAGGTTGAGGGTGAGGTCAGGCTTGGTGTTGGCCGTGATCTCCTCCTCCTCCCCCACAGACTCTAGGTCCTCCACTACTGGCTCTGGTCCATCGCTAGCGCGCTGGACCCCATTGGGCCGTTTGGTGGAGGTGGCGGGTTCCTCTGCTGTTAGGCTTCCTGGCTTCCGTTTCTGGCTTCCTGTTGGGCCACTGGTGGGGGTGGGAGGGCGGGGAAGTCCTCCAGGGAGGACAGGTACGGGGTGGTCGGGGGAGGAGTAGGGGTGGGGAGGGTCTCCTTTCGGCACAGAGGGGGTGGGTGGGGGTGTGCTGGAGGCAGCGGGTGGGGCAAGGGCAGAGGGGCAGGAGTGAACTTACCTGTGGCCTTTCAAGGCTCCTTTGGCTTTTTTGGCTTGTTTTCTGGCGGCTTCCTCCCGGTGCTGGAGGATGGCATACCCTGGATCAGGGCTCCGGGGTAGGTCCGGATCCTCTGGGGGCAGTGTCTGAAGACATGCTCTGCCAATCCGCAGAGGTTGTAGGCTTTGGACCTCGGACAGTCCTTGGTCTTGTGGCCTCAAACCCTACAAAACCTGCAAGCAAGCTCTATACAATCCTTACCTATGTGTCCCGGATGGCCACATCTGTTACAGTTTTGGGGCATGCCGGGGTAGAAAAGTATTCCTGCGGATGATCCCAGGGAGACAAAGATATTGGTGGAGCCCATTGTCTGATCAATGGGGAAGGACACTGCAGGCACAGACTGGGTGTGTTTCATCCGGTATACAGAATGACACAAGAAGTTTGTGAGAGACCGCTGTCCAAATCCACTTTGCACTTTGACAAAACAGGGACAGTGTAGTCTGTGAGTACCAGGCCACATTCCCTCAACATGATGGGTGGGTGCTATGGGGGAGGGGGGCACCCTGCGGGCCCCCCCCACCCTAAAGCACCTTGTCCCCATGTTGATGAGGACAAGAGCCTCTTCCCGACAACCCTGGCTGTTGGTTGTCAGGGTCTGCAGGCGGGGGGCTTATCACAATCCGGGAGCCCCCTTTATTAAGGGGGCCCCCAGATCCTGGCCCCCCACCCTATGTAAATATGTATGGGGTACATCGTACCCCTACGCATTCACCTGGGGAAAAAAAGTGTCAATAAAAAAACACACTATACAGGTTTTAAAAGTAATTTATTATGCAACTCCAGGGGTCTTCTTCTGAGTTCAGGGGTCTTCTTCCGACTTCGGGAGTCTCTCAGGCCTCTTCTCCCTCTCTCCGGTGTCGTCTCCGCGCTCTCTGTTTCTTCTCCGGTGCCTTCTTACTTCTGCTGGGCTCCTCCGTTATCTTATGCTCTTTTGCTAGCAGAGGAGCCCAGTCTTCAGAGATGTCTTCTTCCCTCTTCTCTTCCAGAGATGTTGACACAACGCTCTCTCCAGCTGTAATGCTGTCTGAGCGCTCCGCTATGACTTATATAGGCGGTGACCCCGCCCCCCTATGACATCACAGTCCCGGGGCATGCTGGGACTGTGAGGTCATAAGGGGGCATGGTCATAGGATGACATGACCATGTTTAATTCTGAACAATACATGATCATTGATAAAGCTGGCCACATTGGCCTCCGGAACTGGATAGTCTGGTCACCTGGGCTGCTCTAAATGCTGTGTTAATTAACATGTTAATTATATAGTTGTCAGCTAAGTTGTTGCTAGAGGGGAGGGGGGAGTAGCCATGAGTCAACCCTACCTTGTTATCTAACCCCTTGTGTTAAAAAGTGTATAAAAAGGCTGTATTCTGTCCAATAAATCATTCATGATTCCTACAAGCTATTACCAGCTACCCTTGTATTCAATGCAGCTATAATATATGATCTCTCTGATGGCCAGACTAGAGAAAGCGGTATTACTGAGGGAAGCACTCAGCGGAGTGTGGGATAGGATCTGTCACAATTGGTGGCAAGCTGTGGGATGCTCCTCTTGCCTAGGCACACCCAAACCACCACCACCGGGACCCTCTGCACCTAACAGCAGATGGAACATCACTACGCCAGACTCAAGTGCAGCACCTTGAAGAATCTCTTGGAAGCCCATAGAAAAGTCTCCAGCAACAAATCCAAAGCGACTCTTATCACTGAACAAACATTGAGTGACCAGGCCAGCATCCCACCAGCAGATACCTCAGAGGCAGCAGAGTTTCAGCGTGATGTCCAGTGGTGCCTGGCCTTGTATGGTACTAACCCCCTGTAGGAGGTTATCAGTCAAGTGTTACGAGAGGTGTCCCAGTTGTGAATGGCTGAACTCCAGCGGGGCCAAGGAATGCCAGTTACAGTATGTCCAACCAGGAAACTCCAGTGGCCCACAAAAAGCTAACCTATGCCACCTTCTACATGTTTCAAGATGGGGAAGATGAGATGGATGTTTACCTGCAAATGTTTGAGTGGCAATGCGGGCTCCAAGGTGTCGATTAAGCAGATTGGGTCATGCTCCTGGTCAGCCGGCTCACAGGAAGGGCTTCAGAGGCATACAATAATGTCCCAGATGAGATCAGCCAGGACTATGACCGTGTAAAAGAAAGACTATTGGCTCGCTTCGGCATTACTCCAGAGGCACACTGTTTGAGGTTTCGCAACCTCCGCCAAAAGGAGAGAGAGCCATACACAGAATGGGCTCATCAAATGACCCGAGCAGCAAGGGTCCTCTATCGTAGCATTTGTTCTTTAATTTAGGGACAGACTGAAGAAGCTCACGGACACTGTCCAAGAGAACCTTCGGGGCTGCCCAGAGGCGGCAGAAACGATGGTACGATCGTACTGTCCGGAACCGCACTCTGGAGGTTGGTCAGAAGGTTCTTGCCCTCAGGCCAGCCAAGCGTGACAAGTTACAGGCCACTTGGCAGGGACCTTACCGGTTGTGGTAAAGCTTTGTGACACGACCTACCTCGTGGCTAAATGTTTAGATGAAAGAGTCCGATGGACCTTTTGTGTGAACATGTTGAAAGCATACTGAGAAAGATCAAGAGAGGTAGCCGCTATATGTGCTTCAGCTGTGGAAGATTCTGAGCACCTTCCCCTGCTGGAGCTCCTGGAGCTAAATAGGATTACTACAGGGATAGAGACGGTTAAGCTTGATGACCAGCTAGGGCCGGCGCAGAGAGAACAAGCTAGACAGGTCCTTAGTCAGAGAAGGGAAATGTTCTCCACAGTCCCTGGGTACACTACTATGGCAGTGCACCGAGTGGAGACCCTGGGACAACAGCCACTAAGACAGACGCCTTACCGGATACCTGACGCAGTGAGAGAGGGGATGCATCGTGAGATTGAGATGCTTGAGTTGGGAGTCATTGAGCCATCCAGCATCCCCTGGGCTTCCCCGGTGTCCTTGTACCGAAGCGCGACAGCACGGCACGACTCGCTTCTGTGTAGACTAACACAGATTAAAAGATTGCATCACCACTGAGGCTTACCCTATGCCACAGGTGGATGATCTGTTAGATCGCATCGCTCAGGGAAAATTCCTGACAACCCATGACCTATGCAAGGGGTACTGGCAAATTCCTCTGCATGTGGAATCTATTCCAAAGTTGGCATTCATTACCCCATTTGTCCTATACCAGTCTAAAGTAATGCCATTTGGGTTGAAGAATGCACCGGCAACTTTTCAGAGGATGGAAGATCGACTCCTTGATGGCCTCCAGGACCATGCTTGTGCATATCTGGACAACATTGCGATCTACAGCGATACCTGGGAGGACCATCAGGTTCAACTGGGTATCGTGTTAGACCGCATCAAGGCTGCAGGACTAACCCTTAAGCCAGAGAAATGCAGCATAGGGATGTCCGAGGTACAGTACCTTGGACATCGAGTAGGCAGTGGACAACAACGACCCGAGCCTCCTAAGATTGAGGCAGTTGCCAAGTGGCCGACCCCTGTACTAAAACCCAGATCCTCGCGTTCCTCGGCACAGCTGGGTTGAGCAATTTGATTGGCCATCTCCATTCAGGCCTTTGATATGCTTTAGTCTTTCAGACAGACAACAACCCCCAGGCGTGAACAGCTGCAGTCATAAGCCACCCTAATTTGCACTCCCACATATCAACATCAACAAGTCCCCTTTGATATGTGTGATTCGATTAGATTAACAGATACCACGTGAACACCCTTTTGAGTCCTGGAATGCCTAATTCTGTATTCTTGAATATTAACATCAACAAGTCCCCCCTGATATATTAGCACCCCAGAAGGGAGCCTCCGCTAGGCCAACCCAAAACACTCCTTGATCCCATTGTTACCCCCTCAAGTCTAATTACCATCAATAAATACTTCTTCTATGGTCCTTTAAACAATGTACCCTTTGAAATGTTCAATTAGATTACCAGGCTATACCTCACACACTTAGGTAGACTTGCATAAGATAAATATATCAAAGGGACATCAGCTGTTATATTAAAAATGAGTTGGCTTGGACAAATCGACCATTGTCAACTGAATTCTGGCCTGGTCAAAATTTGTGTTGTATGTGTACATACATATAATAATATAATGTAATCCCACATAAATCGCGAACATATGACAACACTGGGTACTATAGGAAATTTGTCCCAGAGTATAGTTCTATCGCTAAGCCCCTGACAGACCTTACTAAGAAGCACCTTCCCTGACAGGTAATGGGGTCCCCTGAGTGTAAAGCTGCCTTCCAATGCTTAAAGAATACACTAACTTCAGCTCCTGTTCTAGCTGCCCCTGACCCAACCAAACGATTTTGTGTCCACACAGATGCCTCTACATTTGGGCTGGGGGCAGTACTGAGCCAAATAGGACCCGATGGCGGTGAGCACCCAGTGGCCTACATCAGTCGGAAGCTGCTAATCGGAGAAGTTGGTTATGCAGCCGTGGAGAAGGAGTGTTTGGCGCTGGTGTGAGCTCTCAAGAAATTCCAACCTCATCTCTACGGACGATCTTTTACGGTGCTCACTGACCACGATCCATTAATCTGGCTTAATCGAATCTCCGGGGATAATGGGCGTTTGTTACGATGGAGCTTGGCCCTGCAGCCTTACAATTTTACCATTCAGTATCAGCCAGGAAAGCAGAATGGGAACGCTGATGGGCTTTCCCCGCAAACTGAACTATAATGCCATGTACACACGAGCGGAATGTCCGACAGAAAAAGTCAGATGGAAGCTTTTCATCGTATATTCCAATCGTGTGTATGCCTCATCGGACTTTTTTTTTCAAAAATTCTGATGGACCTAGAAATAGAACATGTTCTAAATATTTCCAACAGAACCAATTCCTATTGGGAAAACCGCTCGTCTGTATGCTGTTCCGAAGGACCAAAAACGACGCATACTCTGAAGTAAGTACGAGACAGAAGCTATTGGCTACTGGCTATTGAACTTCCTTTTTCTAGTCCCGTCATACATGTTGTACATCATTGTGTTCTTGACAGTCGGCTTTGGTGTGATCGTGTGTACGCAAGACAGTTTCAGTGGAATTCCTTCGGAACTCCGTCGGAAAAAACGGTCGTGTGTACGTGGCATAAGACTCTCCCAGACAGCCCCAAGCTGATCCGTGGTGGATCTAGCTGGGTCTGCCAGACTATGATACGGGGGGCACTGGCTGAAGAGACCCTTTATGCCCACATTCACCCTGTTATTTGTTGTTGCTATATTCTTCTTTTTGTTACATTTTTGAGAGACAGTTTTCTTGGATTTGTCCAAAGACTATTCTTAGTTTGTTTAATTCTGAACAATACATGGTAATTGAAATAGCTGGCCACATTGGCCTCCGGAGCCAGACAGTCTGGTCACCTGGGCTGCTTTAAATGCTGTATTAATTAACATGTTAATTATATAGTTGTCAGCTAAGTTGTTGCTAGAGGGGAGGGGGAGTAGCCATGAGTAAGCCCCACCTCGTTATCTAACCCTTTGTGTTATAAAGTGTATAAAAAGGCTGTATACTGTCCAATAAAGCATTCAAGATTCATACAAGCTATTACCGGCTAGTCTTGTATTCAATGCAGCTATAATATCTGATCTCTCTGATGGTCAGATTGGAGGAAGTGGTATCACTGACAGAAGCATTCAGCGAAGTGTGGGATAAATGTAAAATAATGCATTTGGATGGCAAAAATATGAATGCAATCTATAGACTGGGGGGAGAACCTCTGGGGGGATCTAGGATGGAAAAGGACCTGGGGGTCCTAGTATATAATAGGCTCAGCAATGGCATACAATGCCAAGCTGCTGCTAACAAAGCAAACAGAATATTGGCATTAAAAAGGGGATCAACTCCAGAGATAAAACGATAATTCTTCCGCTCTACAAGACTCTGGTCCGGCCACACCTGGAGTATGCTGTTCAGTTCTGGGCACCAGTCCTCAGGAAGGATGTACTGAAAATGGAGCGAGTACAAAGAAGGGCAACAAAGCTAATAAAGGGTCTGGAGGATCTTAGTTATGAGGAAAGGTTGTGAGCTCTGAACTTATTCTCTCTGGAGAAGATGCTTGAGAGGGGATATGATTTCAATTTATAAATACCATACTGGTGACCCCACAATAGGGAGAAATTTTTTTCACGGAAGGGAGTTTATTAAGACAAGCGGCCACTCATTAAAATTAGAAAAAAGAGGTTTAACCTTAAATTACCTCGAGGGTTCTTTACTGTAAGAGCGGCAAGGTTGTGGAATTCCCTTCCACAGGCTGTGGTCTCAGCGGGGGTACCTCCTGTACCTCCCGTACCTCCATACCTCCCGTACCTCCATACCTCCCGTACCCCCATACCTCCCATACCCCCATACCTCCCTACCTCCATACCTCCCGTACCTCCATATCTCCTGTACCTCCATACTTCCTGTACTTCCATACTTCCCGTACCCCCATACCTCCCGTACTCCCATACCTCTTGTACCTCCATACCTCCCGTACCTAAATACCTACCGTACCTCCATACCTCCCGTACCTACATACCTTCCGTACCTCAATACCTACCGTACCTCCATACCTCCCATACCTACATACCTCCCATACCTACCGTACCTCCATACCTCCCGTACCTCAATACCTACCGTACCCCCATATCTCCTGTACCTCCATACCTCCCATACCCACATACCTCCCGTACCTTAAAACCTACCGTACCTCCATACCTCCCATACCTCCATATCTCCTGTACCTCCATATCTCCCGTACCCCCATACCTCCCGTACCTCCATATCTCCTGTACCTCCATACCTCCAGTACAAGCAGGCAGTTACCTGAAAGCAGGAAGATCAATGGACTACAAGAGCGCTCACCAGCGCCTCATAGTTCATTAAGAACTACAATGTATAAACTACATTGCTGACAGTACTTAAAGTCTATCTATTTACAGGAAACTGCGAATGAGTTCTGTGGCCGTTTGGACTTGTTTTCAAATTGTGAGAGCAGGGAGAGGATCCCCTGCCTGATATGACAGGGAGGGGGATCGGAGGTGAGAGGAGGTAGATGCTGGAACATGTTAAAAGATGAACTAATTTAAAGAGACCAGAGTCAGTGTCATCATCAGTGATTAACCCCTTCAATACCGAGCACTTCCCCCCCTTCCTGCCCAGGACAATTGTCACACGTTGAATGACAATTGTGCGGTCATGTAACAAATTTTATATATATTTTTTTCTGTATAAATGAAAAAAGACAGAAAATTTTATGCAGGGGGGAGCTCCTGTCCATAATGGGGGTGGTAGTGACACAGGGGTGGATGTGGTATACTTGGGCAGAGGGGTGGCTGTGGACGTGGTATATTTGGACATAGGAGTTGCTGTGGACGTGGTATACTTGGACAGAGGGGTGGCTGTGGACATGGTATACTTGGACAGAGGGGTGGCTGTGGATGTGGTATACTTGGACAGAGGGGTGGCTGTGGATGTGGTATACTTGAACAGAGGGGTGGCTGTGCACATGGTATACTTGGACAGAGGGGTGGCTGTGAATGTGGTATAATTGGACAGAAGGGTGGCTATGGATGTGGTATACTTGGACAGAGGGGTGGCTGTGGACATGGTATACTTGGAAAGGGGGTGGCTGTGGACGTGGTATACTTGGACAGAGGGGTGGCTGTGGACATGGTAAAGTGGTATATTTGGACAGAGTGGTGGCTGTGGACATGGTATATTTGGACAGAATGGTGGCTGTGGAATATTTGGATAGAGGGGTGGCTGTGGACGTGGTATACTTTGACAAAGGGGTGGCTGTGAACGTGGTATACTTGGACAGAGGGGTGGCTGTGGACATGGTATACTTGGACAGCGGGGTGGCTGTGGACATGGAATATTTGGACAGAGGGTGGCTGTGGACACGGTATACTTGGACAGAGGGGTGGCTGTGGACGTGGTATACTTGGACAGAGGGGTGGCTGTGGACGTGGTATACTTGGACAGAGGGGTGGCTGTGGGTTTGGTATACTTGGACAGAGGGGTGGCTGTGGTATAATTGGACAGAGGGGTGGCTGTGGACGTGGTATACTTGGACAGAGGGGTGGCTGTGGACATGGCATACTTGGACAGAGGGGTGGCTCTGGACATGGTATATTTGGACAGAGAGTTGACTGTGAACAAAGTATACTTGGACAGAGGGGTGGCTGTGTACGTGGTATACTAGGACAGAGGGGTGACTGTGGATGTGGTATACTTGGACAGAGGGGTGGCTGTGGACATGTAATATTTGGACAGAGTGGTGGCTGTGGACATGTAATATTTAGACAGAGGGGTGGCTGTAGACATGGTATACTTGGACAGAGGGGTGGCTGTGGATGTGGTATATTTGGACAGGGGTGTGGCTGTGGATATGGTATACTAGGGCAGAGGGGTGGCTGTGGACATTGTATATGTGGACAGAGGGGTGGCTGTGGACATGTTATACTTGGACAGAGGGGTGGCTGAGGACGCGGTATACTTGGACAGAGGGGTGGCTGTTGATGTATACTTGGACAGAGGGGTGGCTGCGGACGCGGTATACTTGGACAGAGGGGTGGCTGTGGACATGTTATACTTGGACAGAGGGGTGGCTGTGGACGTGGTATACTTGGACAGAGGGGTGGCTTTGGACATGGTATATTTGGGCAGAGGGGTGGCTGTGGACATGGTATACTTGAACAGAGGGGTGGCTGAGGACGCGGTATACTTGGACAGAGGGGTGGCTGTGGACGTGGTATACTTGGACAGAGGGGTGGGTGTGGACGTGGTATACTTGGACAGAGGGGTGGCTGTGGACATGGTATAGTTGGACAGAGGGGTGGCTGTGGACGTGGTATACTTGGACAGAGGGGTGGCTGTGGACATGGTATATTTGGACAGAGGGATGGCTGTGGACATGGTATATTTGGACAGAGGGGTGGCTGTAGATGTGGTATACTTGGACAGAGGGGTGGCTGTGGGCGTGGTATATTTGGACAGAGGGGTGGCTGTGGACATGGTATACTTGGACAGAGGGATGGCTGTGGACGTGGTATACTTGGACAGAGGGGTGGCTGTGGATGTGGTATATTTGGACAGAGGGGTGGCTGTGGACATGGAATATTTGGACTGAGGGGTGGCTGTGGACATGGAATATTTGGACATAGGGGTGGCTGTGGATGTGGTATACTTGGACAGGGGGGTGGCTGTGGACATGGAATATTTGGACATAGGGGTGGCTGTGGACATTGTATACTTGGATGGAGGGGTGGCTGTGGACATGGAATATTTGGACATAGGGGTGGCTGTGGATGTGGTATACTTGGACAGAGGTGTGGCTGTGGACATGGAATATTTGGACATAGGGGTGGCTGTGGACATGGTATATTTGGACAGAGGGGTGGCTGTGGATGTGGTATAGTTGGACAGAGGGGTGGCTGTGGGCGTGGTATACTTGGACAAAGGGGTGGCTGTGGACATGAAATATTTGGACATTGGGGTGGCTGTGGACATGGTATATTTGTACAGAGGGGTGGCTGTGGATGTGGTATACTTGGACAGAGGGGTGGCTGTGGATGTGGTATACTTGGACAGAGGGGTGGCTGTGGGCATTTTATACTTGGACAAAGGGGTGGCTGTGGACGTGGTATACTTGGACAGAGGGGTGGCTGTGGATGTGGTATACTTGGACAGAGGGGTGGCTGTGGGCATGTTATACTTGGACAGAGGGGTGGCTGTGGACGTGGTATATTTGGACAGAGGGGTGGCTGTGGACATGGTATATTTGGACACAGGGGTGGCTGTGGATGTGGTATACTTGGACAGAGGGGTGGCTGTGGACATGGTATACTTGGACAGAGGGGTGGCTGTGGACGTGGTATACTTGGACAGAGGGGTGGCTGTGGATGTGGTATACTTGGACAGAGGGGTGGCTGTGGACGTGGTATACTTGGACAGAGGGGTGGCTGTGGATGTGGTATACTTGGACAGAGGGGTGGCTGTGGACATGGTATATTTGGACAGAGGGGTGGCTGTGGACATGGAATATTTGGACTGAGGGGTGGCTGTGGACATGGAATATTTGGACATAGGGGTGGCTGTGGACATGGTATACTTGGATGGAGGGGTGGCTGTGGACATGGAATATTTGGACATAGGGGTGGCTGTGGACATGGTATATTTGGACAGAGGGGTGGCTGTGGATGTGGTATACTTGGACAGAGGGGTGGCTGTGGACATGGAATATTTGGACATAGGGGTGGCTGTGGACATGGTATACTTGGATGGAGGGGTGGCTGTGGACATGGAATATTTGGACATAGGGGTGGCTGTGGACATGGTATATTTGGACAGAGGGGTGGCTGTGGATGTGGTATACTTGGACAGAGGGGTGGCTGTGGACATGGAATATTTGGACATAGGGGTGGCTGTGGACATGGTATATTTGGACAGAGGGGTGGCTGTGGATGTGGTATACTTGGACAGAGGGGTGGCTGTGGGCGTGGTATACTTGGACAGAGGGGTGGCTGTGGACATGGAATATTTGGACATAGGGGTGGCTGTGGACATGGTATATTTGTACAGAGGGGTGGCTGTGGATGTGGTATACTGGGACAGAGGGGTGGCTGTGGATGTGGTATACTTGGACAGAGGGGTGTCTGGGGGCGGGTTATACTTGGACAGAGGGGTGGCTGTGGACATATTATATTTGGACAGAGGGGTGGCTGTGGACATGGTATATTTGGACACAGGGGTGGCTGTGGATGTGGTATACTTGGACAGAGGGGTGGCTGTGGACATGGAATATTTGGACATAGGGGTTGCTGTGGACATGGAATATTTGGACATAGTGGTGGCTGTGGACATGGTATATTTGGACAGAGGGGTGGCTGTGGACGTGGTATACTTTGACAGAGGGGTGGCTGTGAACATGGTATACTTGGACAGAGGGGTGGCTGTGGACGTAGAATACTTGGACAGAGGGGTGGCTGTGGACGTGGTATACTTGGACAGAGGGGTGGCTGTGGACATGGTATATTTGGACAGAGGGGTGGCTGTGGACATGGAATATTCGGACTGAGGGGTGGCTGTGGACATGGTATATTTGGATGGAGGGGTGTCTGTGGACATGGAATATTTGGACATATGGGTGGCTGTGGATATGGTATATTTGGACAGAGGGGTGGCTGTGGACATGGAATATTTGGACTGAGGGGTGGCTGTGGACATGGTATATTTGGACAGAGGGGTGGCTGTGGACGTGGTATACTTTGACAGAGGGGTGGCTGTGAACGTGGTATACTTGGACAGAGGGGTGGCTGTGAACATGGTATACTTGGACAGAGGGGTGGCTGTGGACGTAGAATACTTGGACAGAGGGGTGGCTGTGGACGTGGTATACTTGGACAGAGGGGTGGCTGTGGACATGGTATATTTGGACAGAGGGGTGGCTGTGGACATGGAATATTTGGACTGAGGGGTGGCTGTGGACATGGTATATTTGGATGGAGGGGTGTCTGTGGACATGGAATATTTGGACATATGGGTGGCTGTGGACATGGTATATTTGGACAGAGGGGTGGCTGTGGACATGGAATATTTGGACAGAGGGGTGGCTGTGGATGTGGTATACTTGGACAGAATGGTGGCTCTGGGCGTGGTATACTTGGACAGAGGGGTGGCTGTGGACATGGAATATTTGGACAGAGGGGTGGCTGTGGATGTGGTATACTTGGACAGAGGGGTGGCTGTGGGCGTGTTATACTTGGACAGAGGGGTGGCTGTGGACGTGGTATACTTGGATAGAGGGATGGATGTGGACGTAGTATATTTGGACACAGTTCACCACACACGGCTCATGTGTAAGGTAAAATCTACAGGCTGGAAATCAGTTTGTAAATGGATAGAAAACTGGCTTAAAGATCGAATTCAGAGATTGGTGGTTACTGTTGCTTACTCTGAATGATCTAACTTCTATTTATATATGATATCACCAAGCTATACAGTGGAAAATATGTCCTTATAGGATGTCTCCAACTTACAAGCCAACCTCAGTGCACTTTTTAATTGGGCGACTATGTGGCAAATGAGATTTAATGTTGATAAATGTAAAGTTCTGCACTTGGAGGCTAAGAATATGCATCATACATACTAGGGGGAGTACAACTGGGGAAGTCAATGGTGGAGAAGGATCTTGGGAAGGGAATGTTGGAGAAGGATCCGGGGGAATCAATTGTGGAGAAGGATCTGGGGGATTCAATAGTGGAGAAGGATCTGGGGGAGTCAATGGTGGAGAACGATCTGGGGGAGTCAATGGTAGAGAAGGACCGGGGAGAATCAATGGTGGAGCAGGATCTGGGGGAGACAATGGTGTAGAAGGATCCGGGGGAATCAATTGTGGAGAAGGATCTGGGGGAGTCAATAGTGGAGAAGAATCTGGGGGAGTCAATGGTGGAGAAGGATCTGAGGGAGTCAATGGTGAAGAGGGATCATGCTTTACTGGGGTTTTTCACCTTCCTCTGGATCAACTGTGGGTACAGGATTGTGTATATGGGATTGTATGACTTTTTTTTCCTTTTATAGGTTGAAATAGATGGACTTGTGTCTTTTTTTCAACCTGACTAACTATGTAACTATTTAATGATACCATCGCCCAGAGAGTCCTCCACCATTAGAAAGACCCTGTCTGCAAGTGCAGGCCCTAACCCTAGGAACACCAATGTTTCAATGTCTAGAAAATGCTCTCTCTTCATCAGTGCTTCTATTAAAGTAAAGAACTTGATTGGACTTGTAGCACCATCCCCGCAAGGGTGGCATGTAACTGATTTCCCTACTCCTGCACAGCCAGGTGACAAGCATTTTCCACTTCCATCCAGACACAAGAAACAGTCTCGAAGCATGTTTTTTTTGTTTATTAGGGGTAATACCTTGGATGGGGAGTAGGAATTATGGGATGCCCAGCTTAAAAGCAACAATAATCAGGGACAACTTCCTCCTTATGTACACAATCCAGAACTGTCCTCCTTCCTGGACACTGACAGTCTCTGGTAATCAAAAATGCAAAAGTCCCCTAAGGTCTAGAAACTCTCAGTCCCTTAGAAAGTAGCACTGATCCCAGCCCTACTGTCTGCAGGATTGACCAGCCCACCTGGCTGCTCCGAAGATCTCCCAGGGTAAGGGATAGGAAGGGTTCAGCACAACGTTGTCCTCCTGAATACTTGCTACATGTGGCAGTCTCTCCCTTTGTGAAGGATTGGCTAAGCTCCCTCAAGTTTGTAGATCAACCCTCCTGGCCTCTGCCTACTAACTTCTAGAAATTTCTTCAAACTTTCAGGACCAGGGGGAAGGCACCAGAGATTTGCCTCTGTGAGTCACCCAGCCTGACCTGCAGTAAACCTTGACCCAATTTTAGACTCACAAGTTAACCGTGAGTCATAGAATAGATTTGCCAGCACTAACACTAGTAGCACACTAGAGTGTGAGCTGCCTGTCCTGAGCCATTGAGCTCTCTTTCTTCTCAATAGCGTAAATGAACCGAGATTAAAGTCCCAGTTCCTCCTGGATGTGTTTTCTTTGTCAGAGACATATGTATGTCATGCTTAGGAATGGACAGGTGGCCAAGACTCACCCCCTGTAATTCTACTCTAGAAATTGCTGCCATCTTTGCAGACTATTGGTAATTGTGATGTGAGATAGAAGTTTGCCATAACATGGGGATATCTGCTATGGGCAGCTTAATGGAAAAATATACCATGACAGATAACTGCCTTCCCCACTGGGGGCTCTACAGTCCACCTTATGGGGATCCTCCTAAACCCAATAAACACATTGCCACCCCATGTGCCTTTTCCTAATGCCCCACCAGCACTCAAACATAGGGGCTCTAACCCCTACCAGCTGGCCTTGCTGTTTATGCTAAGGCTGACTATTACGTTTAGTCAGGCTAATGCCGTGTACACACGGTCGGAATTTCCAACAACAAATGTTCGATGTGAACTTGTTGACAGAAAGTCCGATCGTGTGTATTCTCCATCGGACATTTGATGTCAGAATTTCCAACAACAAATGTTTGAGAGCTGGTTCTTAAATTTTTCGACAACAAAATTTGTTGTCGGAAATTTCGAGCGTGTGTACACAATTCAGACACACAAACTTCCAGGCATGCTCGGAATCAAGCAAAAGTGCCACACTGGCTGTTGAACTTCATTTTTCTAGGCTCGTCGTACGTCTTGTACGTCACCGCATCCTTGATGTTTGGAATTTCCATACATTTGTGTGACTGCGTTGTATGCAAGACAAGTTTGAGCCAACATCCGTCGGGAAAAAAATCCACAGTTTTGTTGTCGGAATGTCCGATCGTCTGTACGCGGCATTAATGTTACATAAAATAAAAACCCTCAAAAAAGATGGAACATTGCTCTGAGTTTATGGCGATTTTTAAAGCAAAAAACACGATATAACGTTGTCTGCGGAAATAGGAGAGTAGATATAAACCTTTCACTGCTTAGAAGCTTTTTTTCCAAATTCAGAGATAGATTATGTTTTAATGTCAGCCAGGGCACCATTGAGTAATCTTATTGGCTAGTGGGAGGTCCTGTGGGACTGTGCCAAAACTGTCATTAGAGTGAAAGGAAGGAACCCTTGAGGGATTTGATATACTGAAACTAAAAGCTGTTACTAGTAAGATATGATCTATCCCATATAACATTTATCTAATGCATTTCACCATTGTCTCATCATGAAGCGACTTATATTCTGCTACCATCCAGGGCTTTGCCTCTATTGACAAGACCTCTGCTGACTTTGCTATTGACATGAAATCCGGCACTCATGATAAAATCAGAAGTAGAAGTCGGCTATTCTTACCTTGCCAAGCACTGGAATCTGGACCTAAAATGAACACAACAAAGGACAGGAAAGGCCATAGCCTACTGGCAATCACATACTGTATATATTTTATATTTGATCGGTTTGTTATTTGTATATTGGAAGCTATATACTTGTATATTTCCTATGAAGTATATTTCCTATAAATCCCTCCTGGTCAGACAGTGGGATTCTGATAATACAGAGATATAAATAAGAGTTAACTCTCTTGTGTCTAAGTGTTTCTGAATTATTTTTGTATGGAGGTGTGAGGTACATTGTACCCCTCTATGATATTACAGATGTAACAATAAAGTTAGGGAGGCACAGGTTAGGCCTGTTATCCCCAATCACACCTTTCCTCTTACTGGTCACTTATTGAATCCCCCGACTCTACAATAAAACCCCCTCCTGTGTTCTCTGTCCCTAGTACATTTCAGCACAACCTTAAACCCGTCCTGCCGCTTGGCAATTTCACACTCTTGTATCATCTGTAGTGTTCTAATGAAAAATTTATAGAAAATTTGCCAGCAATGGGGCAATTTTGCATCAGCAAGAACATGGACAGTCTCAGCAAACTTCTTACCAATTTCTATCTGCCAGGCAAAGCCGGCCCAGTAATGCTCAATGAAAAAGCGTGTTGCTAATACAACAACCAGAAGAAAAGCTTTATTTTACTGCAATGAATCCAATTGGATGTAAGCCAAGCTAATTGCTAGAGAATAAAAATCAAATTCACAGCCAAATATCTGCTGCAAAATATCATTGTCACTGAGGATGTCCATAGAAATATGGACTCTTCCATAACTCCACATTTAGCTTTGGGTAAAGCATGTTAATTAAAAGAGAAGTATGGCCAAAGCTTTTATAGTCATACTTCTCTTACAGGTCACAGGAGTACTTACAAGTGCTCTTTTGTCATCCAGAATCAGCTGACAGTGGGCTAAAACTGTGAGCTAACGTCACAGAGCTATTCCAGGCTCTGGAAGGATCCCGACCATATTGTCATAATCCACCCAAATGCCTGATCGGCAGCTAGCTCAAAAAGCCAGAGGCGGCTGTGCCTGGAGGGGCTGAGCAGACAGCGATGACTGATTGCTCAGTTCTCTGATTAATGCTGCAGCATGGAGGTGAGTATGTGTGTTGGTTTGTTGTATTCCCATACTTCTCCATTAAAAGATATTTGTGTTTTCAATGTTGCCCATTGAAGTTGCATGAAAAGGACACTCTCCCCACCAGCCAGTATTTCATTTTTTTGTTGCATTGATACATGTCCCCCATGACAGTTTCCAGATTCCCATACTATTTTGGACAATAGCTTGCAAGTCTTAGGCAATTATGAGGCTTTACAGGGAGCAAAGTAATGAGTGCTTCTGACACTAGGAAACCCAAACTTTGTGCAATTCCCAACACAGAGGAAAATGCCTGAAAAAGTAAGTGCTGGTCATTCCCTACTCTACGCATTTCACCTTATTGCTTCATTTTATGAGCCAGGGAGAAGGATACAGTAATATGAGAAAAGATGGCCAGAGGTCTGACCTCTCATTATCTGCACATATATGGCTGCCCTTCCTGCAGATTGGTTGTTTTAGTCTGAAGCATCAATGATATCATTCATTACTATAACATGGCATGGGGATCCAGAGCGAACAAACAATTCACAGACAATAGAAACAGAACAATTGCTACCAGCAACCCACAGGTGACTTGACATCAATCAGATGAGTGTGAGGCTTCGATTATGTAATATCTGATATTAAACTGCTTCTATGTCCGCTAATTTACTCTGCAGAGTTCTATTCTGCTCATTTGATCATTAATGACGCTCTAATTGTTGTAGACTGGAACATTAGATTATAATTGCGGAACAAGTCTACAGATGACTGACTTAGAAAAAGTGGTTTTAATATGTGCATTTGTCTGGAAAATGAATCCTATCACATATCGGTATGAGATACCTGCAGGGCACGGGGTTACTGTACATGGGAGATATTGCAGATCAATACTCAGCACTTAAAACATTAGATATGTCCATTCTCCCTCCTTTCTGCTTAATGTGAATAGGAGGCCAATTCTGCATTTTATTGATTAAAACAAAATAAATAGAAAATAATACATTCTGCACTTTTCAGTCATCCACATTATTCAAGGGCAAAGGGCTAATGGATTCTATTTTCATGAGTAATCTCAGAATGATTCTGAACCTTCTCATAGAATTTAACATAAAAAACATCTTTCTCACATCTGACAGGGCGTGTTTTTTTTTTTTAAAGCATGTGAACAACATTTAAGGAAAACTTAGGAAATAATGTTTCTTTTGTATAATTTAGATGTAAATTGATCTTCAACAGATAATATAATGACAATATTCAGGAACATTTATCTCCACTTTCTAACCTTGCTGATTATCATAGAAGTCTTTTTACTTTAAACCAAAAACTTCCAACTCCGCTCAGAAGAAGCATGGCGAGAATTGTATTTCTTCATGTGTTCTTCTTCTTAGGGGGCCATAAATGGTCCAATTTCCTGCCCATAGTTCATCTTGATTGGACGGGTGGGGAAGGGCTTCCTTGGGGGGAAAGAAGAAGGAAAGGAAACGTTAAATCCAGCAAGTGTTGTGTTTAGTTCCAGGCTATAGGGTGTTGGGTCCCAATGGACCTGAGGATGGACATAAAAACACCCATGGTTTGCACTGTGGTATCTGCCAGTCTGAGTGGCATGCTATTGGTGTACACAGGATTTCTGATGATTGTCTTTCGGCTGCCCATTTAACCTACATTTTGCCTCCGGTAGTTATTTCAGGTAGTTAATTATTATGGTGATTAAGACTTCAAGTAATCCCTGGAGAAGAGAATTTTCCATAAACTAGAATATGCTAATGTAGCCCCCACCCTCAAAGGAACCGCTTGAGAATGTTAGGTTCTATGTTCTGCCTCTTAACCCCAAGAACAGTCTCGACCCCTCTGGCACTCCCGGCAGACTCGGTAATAAATGGACACAAACTGTAGTAAACCAGAAGTATTTTTACTGAAAAGACTTTGTCATCAAATAGTAATACTTCAACTGGGTTGTTAAATATGGCAAACTTTGGCATTAAGCAGTATAACATCGAACGGTACATGCAAAAATACCTAGGACACAGCGTCAACCAACTCAATTATGACCTATGTGCTCAGCAGGGACGTGCGGTCAGGTAATTGGCTGGTGAAGCTCTGGCTAGTATCAGAGCCAGATATACACAGGTTACATACGCTGCGATCGTTAGAGCGAGAACAATAATTCTAGCACTTGACCTTCCCTGTAACTCTAAACATGTAACCTGTAAAAAATTATACATTTTTATGGAGATTTTTAAGTACTGAAGTTTGGCGCCATTTCAATTGTGCGCAATTGTAAAGCATGACATGTCAGGTATCTATTTACTCAACGTAACATCATCTTTCACATTATACAAAAAAATCGAGTTATCTTTAGAGTTTTTTTTTTTTTAATTCATGAAACAATTTCTTCCCCCAAAAAAATGTGTTTGAAAAATTGGTTGCCCAAATACCGTGTGACATAAAAAGTTGCAACAACCACCATTTTATTCCCTAGGGTGTCTGCTAAAACAATATATATAATATTTGGGGGTTCTGAGAACTTTTCTAGCAAAAACTGATGATTATTACATGTAGGAGAGAAGTTTTAGAATTGACCTGGGTGGTGAGGGGTTAATTACCATAAGTAATATACAAATAATTATTATATATTCTTTTTAAGCTAATTTGCTATGTTTCAAAAACTGTACTCAAGCAGGGGGCTTAACGGACACATTACTGAAGTTGGAAGATATAACTTCTATAGTATGTCCCCCTAAGGCAGGGATCTCCAAACTATGGTCCTCCAGCTTTTGAGGAACTTCATGTCCCATGAGGCATTGTAAAACTCTGACATTCACAGACATGACTAGGCATGATGGGAATTGTAGTTCTTGAACAACTGGAGGGCCATAGTTTTGAGACCCCTGCCCTAAGGGACTGCTTGGATTTACCTGCTCATTTGCACTGCCTTGACCTGATGAACATTCCAACCCACCTGACACTCTGGGTTCAGACATCTTTGCACCACCTTAAAGCAAAACAATCAGACAACTCTGTGCGTTTATGTTCTGATAATGTTTACTAGAGACTAGAACAGTTCAAAGAAGATATTGTCACAAAGAGGAGGTAATAGATCTGCTGATAGGCAACATCGCCAACTCAGCAAAGGAATTCCTCTGAATAACACAAGTCAAGAAATTTGCAGTTAAAAAAGTCTAGTATATACACATGTACAGTGGAGTTCTGCTTGCACCTGATAGGATAAACAAAGTTAAATGTTTATACTGACAAATTTCTAAAGGGGAAACCTTGGCCAGCCTATAAACCCTTAACCCCAATAAGAGGTCAGACTTAAAGGGTGTAACGACACCCCGAGTATGAAAGGGGTTAAAGTCATTTAGGACATTTCAAACCCAAACACAAAGGCAGCTACCGAACACTCCAATCAGCCAAACAAGGAACCCATACAAATAATCCACCCCAAAAACGAGACACGGCTCTGTCTTCAGGTTCCAAGCAGGAATGAATCTTTATTCAAAAAACACATGTTATACAGATCCCACTTCAAAACATTTCCCCCCCACCCTTGGAAAACAGGGCGGGTTAAACTGTCCAATAACAATGGACACACAGGTCAGGTGTGCTTAACTTCTCATCAGTAAACAGTCTTAACAGGGGGGCTGCTGGAAGAATCCCCCCTCCCTCTTTCCTCACAGCAATACACATCCTGTGATCCAAGGCAGACAAACACAATAGAACATTGGAATATAGCCCCACCCCAAAGTAGCACAGCAAACAGTACACATTCTATATACACATATATACAGCATTGAGTCTCTGACTAGCACAGATCATAGTGGGGTTCTCATTCACCCTGTGCCCCTATTAGTGACTCCCATCACAATCGCATATCCAGGGTCCCCAGAGTCTGTGTGTCTTGGGGGACATGGACCTGAATCTAAAGTAACGCCACCTCCAGGGTCCCCAGGCATACAGCTCACAAAGAGCACCGTCCCCCCAAATGCCAGGGACCATAATCGGTTTGCAGGAGGCTGGCATTCAGTCCCCTCCAAAAGCCTCTTTTCCGGCAAGGTCTGTCACATTTCTCCCCTTTCGGCAGGAGACTAACACAGGAGGAGACCCCAGACGGGTTGACTCCGAAGTTAGTCAGTAGTTCCAGTCCTCTAATGCTGGTATCCACACCGTACCCCAAACAAATTGTTCCAAACAGATCATTACTTACCCAGCCAACCTCTGCCTCTCTCGGAGAACACGCCCGCCGTTGGGGAGAGGCTTGGACTGGCCCTTCTCCCTGTAGTCTTTTCAGCTGCTGGAGAGAAGACAGGGTGACTGGGCTCACGCCATCATGCTGTTGGGGATCTGGGCACGGATAGTCACTCGGTTGGCTTCAGCGGGGCCTATCGGGGCATAAGCAGAAATGAGGGGGGCCAAATCATTCCCCAGTAGTACATCCGCTGGCAAATCCTTCATCACCCCCACATTCACGTGTCCCGAACCAACCCCCCAATCCAGGTGAACACGGGCAACAGGTAGCCGGAAAATGGTGCCTCCCACTACCCTTACGACTACAGTGTCCCCGGTGTGTTGGCTCTCTGGGATGAGGTTCTTCCGTAGTAGGGTCATGGTGGCACCAGAATCACGTAGGCCATTGGCTACCTTTCCATTAACCCGGACGGTCTGCCTGTGTTGCTGCCGGTTGTCCTGGTTAGCTGCTTGTACTAGATCAGCCTCATGCAGGACGCCCCAACATTCTTCCTCCTCAATGCAGTGAGCCGCAGGCATGGATGGGCGGGGATTCCCCCCTGCTGGCTTTCTCCACGAGTGGGACTGCCTGGCTGGATTCAACGGACAGTCTGGCTTTTTGTGCCCTAGCTGTTTACACAGGAAACACCTGAGGGGTTGTGAGTAGTCTTGGGAGTTGAACCTGGGCTGCCGAGAATAAGTGGCCACTGGAGGTGGTGCTGTAGGGTGGTACAACTGTGGTTTGTAGGCACCAGCTGGAGGGGGTGCCGCTGATCGATAATCCACCCGAGCTGTTGTCTTGACCACATGGTTATCCAGTTTGCGGGCATCTGTGTATTCGTCTGCCAGGCGAGCTGCTTCAGACAAGGTGCAAGGTTTTCGGTCCCGGACCCACTCTCTGACTTCTGGGAACAGCTTGTCAAAGAAGTGCTCCAGCAGGAACAGCTGCAGCACCTCTTCCCCAGATACTGCTTGGCATCCAGCGACCCAGTGGGATGCCGTGCGGTGTAGGCGGCATGCCCACTTGGTATATGAATCTCCAGTTTGCTTGCTCGTCTCTCGGAACCGCCTCCGGTATGCCTCCGGTGTGACGGCATACCTGCCCAACAGTGCTTCTTTTACCAGTCCATAGTTCATAATATCCTTGTCTGGGATGGCCCTGAACGCTTCACTGGCCCGGCCGGACAATTTCCCAGACAAAATGGTAACCCATTCCTCTGTGGGCACCCGGTGTAGGGCACATAGCCGTTCAAAATCAGCAAGGTACCCATCAATCTCCCCTTCTGCTTCAATGAAATTTTTAAAAGCAGAAAAATGTACCTTTCTCCTTTCAGTTGGTGCTGTTGCGACTCCCGCTGCTGCAGCACGTCTTTGCTGTAGCCAATTTGCATCCACAGCCGCTATAACTCGGTCTATGATCTCCGCTGTAGGGTTAGGGCCATAATGTGCCAGTCTTATTTTAACAGCCCGATCAAAACTTGCCTCTTCGGGTGTCCTGTCTGTTACGCTGGGTCTTTCGGTTATGCTGGGTCTTTCGGCTCTATCCATTTTTACTAGTTCTGCGATAATGTCCCTCTTCTTACGGTTGTTGGCCGGTCTCCGGTTGTAGCTATCCTTCTGGGCTGTGGGAATGATCCCACTGCTGCCACCAGTGTAACGACACCCCGAGTATGAAAGGGGTTAAAGTCGTTTAGGACATTTCAAACCCAAACACAAAGGCAGCTACCGAACACTCCAATCAGCCAAACAAGGAACCCATACAAATAATCCACCCCAAAAACGAGACACGGCTCTGTCTTCAGGTTTCAAGCAGGAATGAATCTTTATTCAAAAAACACATGTTATACAGATCCCACTTCAAAACATTTCCCCCCCACCCTTGGAAAACAGGGCGGGTTAAACTGTCCAATAACAATGGACACACAGGTCAGGTGTGCTTAACTTCTCATCAGTAAACAGTCTTAACAGGGGGGCTGCTGGCGGAATCCCCCCTCCCTCTTTCCTCACAGCAATACACATCCTGTGATCCAAGGCAGACAAACACAATAGAACATTGGAATACAGCCCCACCCCAAAGTAGCACAGCAAACAGTACACATTCTATATACACATATATACAGCATTGCGTCTCTGACTAGCACAGATCATAGTGGGGTTCTCATTCACCTTGTGCCCCTATTAGTGACTCCCATCACAATGGCATATCCAGGGTCCCCAGAGTCTGTGTGTCTTGGGGGACATGGACCTGAATCTAAAGTAACGCCACCTCCAGGGTCCCCAGGCATACAGCTCACAAAGAGCACCGTCCCCCCAAATGCCAGGGACCATAATCGGTTTGCAGGAGGCTGGCATTCAGTCCCCTCCAAAAGCCTCTATTCCGGCAAGGTCTGTCACAAAGGGGTTGTAAAGGTTCGTGTTTTTTCACCTATGCATTAAGGTGAAAAAACACCTCGCTGTCATGGGCCCCCCGTTTTACTTACCTAAGCCCGTTCACCTGCTGTGCGCGTCCCCCAGCGTCCTTTTCTCTACTGAGTCTGGCTGTTGATTGGATAGACTGATAGCAGCGCAGCCATTGGCTCACGCTGCTTTGAATCACATCCAATGACGTGGCCACCGGGAGGGCGGGACCAAGTCATACACTTGGCATCTATGGACGCCAACTGTATGACACAGGAGCGCGCCTGCAAGCTAACCCCCTTGGGAAAGAACTTCCCAGAGGGGGTTAGCTTTAGTGGGGAGGAGCCGAGACAGCCGCCATGGGACCCCAGAAGAGGAGGATCGGGGCCACTCTGTGCAAAACGAACTGCACAGTGGAGGTAAGTATAACATGTTTGTTATTTAAAAAAAATATATCAAACCTATACAACCCCTTTAATGGCAAAGGTATAAGGACCCTTGTAGCAATAATGACAGCAATGTCCCTGTTGCAGATCTGATGGTCTTCACCGGCATGTAGGTTCTCATTAATTGTATCCAATAAGGTGTAATAGCAAGCAATAAGGTTTCTTGAAATGGTAGAAGCTAAAGGTGTCTATGCACAGTGTTCAAGATAGATTCAGTAAAGTATTCCCGAGGTAAAGATGTCTGTGCAAAGTTTCTCAGTGAAACTGCAAGAAAAGGATTTGTAAAGGTGGGCGATTGCCCTCTCACCAATGACCAGGCCGATTTAATGCCCTCCGGACAGCAGCTCCTGTAGGCGTGCAGCGGATCCATCATATTGATCTCTCAATGCGAAGCTCAAAACAAAGGTTGGCAGGCAACCGAAGTGGTGTTGGATGGATGTCTGACGAACAGCAAGCAGTGCTAGGCCCCTCTCGTCCCGGCTGGAATGTGGTACACCGTGTGGTAGGCAGCAACCTCTCTCTCCATGCACGGAGAGGTCCGTCTCGCGTTAGGCCCAGGAGGAAGAGAGCGCTGGGTGGAGCTGTGCTTTCTTTTATAGTTCTGTAGCAGTACCCCCGTGAGGGCTGCTGATTGACTCTATATCCCACTGGCTACCCCGACTCTGCAAATCCCCTCTTACCTCTGACACCTTGGGTTCCATTCTGTAATGGGATGTTATCAATGAGAAACTCACACGATGCCACTGAACCAATACACACACCAAATTGCAATATAATGTTTCTCACGTTCAATAATACAATGCAATATTTAACCTGTACTCAAGAGCTCCCCCCCAGGTTGTAATTCAGTGTTCAAACTACAAAGTAGAACCGTGATGCTTTGCAAAAGATGATAAAAGTTCCTTGACTCCAGATATCTTCAGCTAGCCTGTAGTTTAAACTGCAGTATTTGTAATCCAACAGGGAAACAGAGAGAAAACGAACTGTAGAATAAATGGTACGTTGATAACTCTTTAACTGAAGAAATATGGCACTTGTAACACTTCCTCCTTATGTGTGAGTATAATACAGTACTGACTTTACAGCACAGGGAATAACAAACCCCAGAGTTCAGCTGCATGTGGCCTGTGAATAAGTAGAATCACTTCTGTGGAACTACAAGTCTCACCAGCAGCCTGTAAATAACTCGCTCAGCAAACAGGGCACTTTGTTGAAATGGGCAGGTGCCCTCTCACCACAATAGACTCAGAGGCTGCGAGGCTCCATCTGGACTCCCCTCCTGATGCCTCAGTCTGATGAAAAGATGGCGCCGCTGCGCTGTACCGCTCCTTTAGATGGCTGAAATGCAGGAAAACCTCCAGATGCCCTGGTTCTGCAAACTGATCCACTTGCTAAGCTGGTGGGGCTGTACTCTGAATCACCTCAGAGGCTGTCAATTCTGCTCCGTGCTGTATAGGCCGCAGTCACATGGTCACACACACAGACCTCCTGCTGGCAGGTATTGAATGACGTCCAAATAGGCTGAAAGATGGCTGCGCTGTTCCTTTTATTACTGCTCCCAGCATGCAGTGCTGCACATATTGCATTGTCTGTATTGTAGTTCAGGGCTGATCCAGCCAATGGAGTCACTTCCTCCTCCAAACTACATCTCCCACAATGCTTTGCAGAGCTGCTTCTCAGGAATTAAAAGAAAGTCCTAAAAGCATTAAAAGGGCAATAGATGGAGCCAAGCTCATTTGCAACCATAACAACTGTAATGCCTTATATTAGCAAACCCTTGGCTACAGTTCCCTCCGGCAATCTCTCAGATGGTAGCAAAAATCCCTGGGATATGTAGTCCAGGTACAGAGTCATGCAAAGTAATTATCAGTCTGAGGAACTATTCATCCCTTTAGTTTGGCTCACAAACATGATGTCAGTTGATAACACCGGGCACTAGAGGGACATGCGATGCATGGAAATACCAGAGGATTACTGCACTTTATAATTGTAGTCCACATTGCTACATCTCCAACCAGTAATTTCACAGTAAATTTTTTTTTTTTTGAAAATGTATACTTTATTTTGCAAGAAAATATACAAAAAAACAAATACAAATACAAACACAAGTACAGGGTACATTCCAATCTGTACTGCGACGCAGCGCATAAATACACTACATAACAATACATTGCCAGGCATACAAATAAATTACATTCATCCTGCGGTATGATGCCTAATGTGTTGTGCAGAGTAATAATACCCCGAAACATCACATCATGCATGACGCCGCATTACCCTGAAAGCATTACTTTCAAAAACATGTCACATAAAATCAGGTCATACAGCCTAGTAGCATTCAAATGGGCAATGGGTGTGATGGGGGGGTGGAGAAGGTTTGGTAGGGGAGAGAGAAAAGAGTTCACAGGCCAGAAGCTTTATTGAACTGCCAAAGGATACACGGGTGGGAGGGGAAATCTTCAGACCTCCTCTTCCTCCTTGAAGTTCATCAAGTGGTAGTCTCTGAGCAGACTGTGGACCAGTCTGCGACAGTCCTCGATGGACATCCTCTCCCGCCGGTGGATGAGGCGCTTTCTGGTGCACCACACAGCATCCTTAAATCAACACAGCACCCGCCAGGCACCGTCAATGTCCTCCTGTGAATGAGTCCCACAGAAGAGTCTGTTCAACACACCAAAGTGTGTGATGGCAGTCTGTGGTATAAAGTCTTTCAGTTCAGATTCCAGGGCCCTCAACAGGTCCTGTGCAAAGGGGCACTTCCAGAAAAGATGCAGAGCAGTTTCCTCCTGGATGATGCAAAAGGGGCAGTGCCTGTATCTGCACAGGTTTCTGGCATGCATGAATGTCCTGAGTGGCCACCCCCCTTGGATTTCCATCCATGCCAGATCTTTGTGCCTGTTGGTGAGTCTCTTTGAAGAAACATTCCTCCAGACCACTTTACAAGTGGCTGAAGGGAGGCCTGGAACAGTCTCAACAATGTCCGATGCTCTAATCAACTTGTGGATAGTTTTTGGCTTCCACAAGTCGGGCTTCACTCCATGTAGCCCCAGCTCCTTAATAAACTTGAAGGTGTCCAAGTAGTACCAAGGGGTGTCCCAGTTGTAGGGGATGGAGCTGTCCCATTTGTCCCATCCAAGGGTCCTCCAAAGAGGCAAGAGGAAAAAAGGGACATGGAGTTACCACCAGAGTCCACAGTTCTGTCCACCAATGTCCTGCGGATGCAGTTACAAGCAAAGCACACCCTCAGTAGGGTAGTGATGTTGGGCATGCCCTTACCGCCCTTGAGGGGTTCCTTGAACATAACTGCCCACTTCACTCTGTCCATTTTGGAGCTCTAGATGAAGTGAAACACCGCCCTGGTGATGGCCTTGCAGGTGTTAACCCGGGGGGGCCAGGCCTGGGCGAGGTACTGCAACACAGGGAGGATCTCGCTGTGGAGTACCAGTGTTTTGCCTTCGATGGTGTGTTCTCTGAGGCTCCAAAGTCCAAACTTTTGTTGCATCTTTGACAGTCTTTCCTCCCAGGACTTCAGGGCTGCGCCCTCAGCTCCAAGCCAGACCCCAAGAAGCTGAAAGGAATGGGTGCAGAAGAAGGCAGGAACCACTTTCCGAAGAGCATGACTTCTGACTTCCTGCAGTTGACTTTTGCCCCTGAAGCTTGGCCGAATTCCTCACAGGTCTGGGCGAGTGTGTCGATGGAGTGCCGATCAGCACAGAACATCGTCACGTCATCCACGTAGAGTGAGCACTTGACCTCCCGTCTGTCCGGTCCTGATCTCTGGGTTCCGTCTGATGCTTCGGGCAAAGAGCTCTATACAACAAACAAAAAGCAGAGGTGAGAGAGGGCAGCCTTGTCTGACCCCAGACAAGATTGGAAAGGGGTCAGTTTTCCAGCCATTTACCAACACCAAACTAGAAATGTCAGTGTACATTATACCCACATATGAACAAAGCATTTCCCCAAGACCAAACCTGCGCAGAGCTCTGCACATAAACTTGTGGGAGACACGGTCAAAGGCCTTCACCTGGTCAAGGCTGACCAGGGCCGCGTGCACACGGCGGCCATGAATGTACTGGACCGTGTCCCGGACAAGCGCATGGCTGTCCGCAATCCAGCGACCAGGAATGCCGTAAGTCTGATCCGGGTGGATGATCTGTCCGATGACAGACTTCAGCCTGTTGGCCAGGACCTTGGCGAGGATTTTGTAGTCCACATTCAGAGAGATCGGACGCCAATTTTTCAGATCCGATCTCTCCCCCTTCCCCTTATACAAAATTGTGATCATCCCCTCCCTCAGTGACGGAGGCATTCTGCCCTCCACCACCATCTCCTCGTACAGCTCGAGCAGGTCCGGGCCCAGGAGATTCCACAGTGCTACATAGAGCTCAACTGGGAGACCATCGCAGCCCGGGGTCCTGCCCCGCCTAAAAGATTTAGCGGCAGAGTGCAGGTCCTCCAACACCAAGGGGGCATTGACGGTTGATGAACCTGCAGGATCAATTTGGTTAGAGATACCTGACAGGAACCTGTCGGCCGCCTGTGTGTCCGTTTCTTTCGGGGAGTAGAGGTTGGTGTAGTAGTTACTGACCACTTGCATCACAGCCTTCTTCCCCTTCTGGAGTGTTCCGGTCTCGTCACGCAGCTCTGACAAGGGTGTGTGTCCTGAGTGAAGTGTCCTGAAAAAGAAAGAATTGCACTTCTCACCTTTCTCAAGATTCTCCACCTTGGCACGTAAGACAATGTGCCTGGATTCTTCCTAGAAGTGTCCTTTCAGGCTCTTCTTGGTGTCCTCCAGGTCCTGCCTAATGTCCCAGCCACAGTGCTGAAGGTCCTGCAGGGACTGCAACTGATGCTGCAGTCTCCTGAGTTCCCTCCTCCTGGCACACACACGCTGGCATCCCCTTGCCTGAAAGAAGCTTCGCAGCTTAACCTTCACAAAATCCCACCAGTCACTTACCCTTCCGAAGAATCTCTTTTCCTCTGTCCAGGTGGCATAGGTCTCCCGGATTTCCCCCATCAATTCCTCATTTTCCAGCAGGGTGCTATTCAGCTTCCAGGAACCCGGTCCGCGGGCAAAGCCTTCGCCCAGGTCACCCTGAAAGTGAATAGCCCTGTGGTCAGAGAAAAAGCAGGGGACCATGAAGAACTCATGATGCTTAACTGTTCTTGAAGGGAGCACGAAGTCAATCCTGGAACGCACAGATCGGCACCACGAATAGTTCACAGGCCCTTTCCCTATGGATCCCACAGCGTCCTGCAAGGAGGCCTCAGAGATCATCTCCTTGAGCAGCCTAGAAGTAGCATCAAGTTTTGCGTATATGCTAGAGCTGCGCCCATCCTCCTTGATCAGACAGTTAAAATCACCGCCGATCACTACTGTTCTGGTGGTGACGAGTTGTGTCCGCAGGGTCTGGAAAAGTTCCAGCCGTGGATTCTTGTCTGGGGGGGGGGCGTACACGTTGATGAGCCTAACTGGCTCTTCCACCCACGAGCCGTCTATGACCAAAAGACGGCCACAGACTAGCTCATGGATAGAGTCAACCATGAAGCACCCACCCCTGGCACAGAGGGGGTGAGTGGGGGTGTGCTGGAGGCAGGGGGTGGGGCAGGGGGGGTGGGAGTGGACTTACCTGTGGCCTTTCGAGGTTCCTTTGGATTCTTTGGTTTTTCTGGCAGCTTCCTCCCGGTGCTGGAGGATGGCTTACCCTGGATCAGGGCTCCAGCGTAGGTCCGGGTCCTCTGGGGGCAGTGTCTGAAGACATGCTCTGCCAATCCGCAAAGGTTGCAGGCTTTGGACCTCGGACAGTCCTTGGTCTCATGGTCTGTAACCCTACAGAACCTGCAAGCAAGCTCTGTACAATCCCTACCTATGTGTCCCGGCTGCCCACACTTGTTACAGTTGTAGGGTATGCCGGGGTAGAAAAGGATTCCTGCGGATGATCCCAGGGAGAAGAAAGGCTGCAGGTGCTGGATGTCCCCCTAAGGGTCTTTCCTCAGTTTGCAGAGCACGGACCACTTACCTATCCAGAAGCCGTTGACATTGAGGATTTGGATCGGGTCCTTTACCACGGTGCAGAACCTCTGAAGGTAGGTGGCTATGTCCTTTCCACTGGTATGGGGGTTCCTCATGGCCACCGTCACCCGCTTTTTGTCCCGTGTTATGGGGCAGTTCGCAGTGAACTTCCGGAAAGGGGATTCAGGGCCACTGGTCTTCACCATCTCCCAGTATCTTCTGCAGACCTGAAATGACACAAAAGTTATAAAGAATATACCTCTTGTGAAGGCCTGCACAGAAAGCGTCTCCGCTTTGCTGAACCCCTGTTCCAGAATCATCTTCTTTCCGAAGATCTCCGGGGTCATGTCGGGGACTCTTCCATCCACCTCCTTCAGCTGCAGCACGACCGTCTGCTTCATCCAGGGCTCCAGGGGTGGGAGCCCGTCTGCAGGCTGGTCTGGCTTGGCTGGTCCTGGTCGGCTGGGGTCGGCCGGGGAAGAGGTGGGGGTTGAGGCAGCGGCATTCCTGGGCTTGGAGGAAGTCGCTGGAACGGGGTTCTTCTTCTCCTTGCTGGTCTTCTTGTTGCTCTTCCCCATCGTCAAGGAGTTCGATGTCGCTCCAGGTGTTCTTAGGTGGCTTCCTTCTGGTTCCTCGACGTCTTCGCTCTTTTTCGTACCCAGAGGTAGTAAGGCGGAGTGGGCGGAGGAGGGAAGACCGCAATCTCGTTCCCTGTGGGGGCTAAGCCTCTAACCCAATAGCAGCAAGTAGGTGAAGCTGAATTTAATCAACGATCCTACCAGGCCGAGCAGAGGGTACCCCACAAGGACCAATTGGCTTGGATAGATGCAAGTGGTTCTCAACGTCCTAGCTGTGAAGCAGAGACACCCCTAAGGGCTAAAGTCGATACTACACTTGATCTTAGCCAAAATTTCACAGTAAATAGATAAATTATTACATATAACATATAATAATATATGATTTAGCTTGTACCTTTTCATTAGCAGCAGATTCTCATTCTCCCTCTTAACTATGTGAGAAAAACATGGGATTGTGGGTAAATCTTATACACATAAACACATGTATTTCCTTGTAGATAAGAGGGCTGGGCTGGAAGGGAGCCTCACCTGCCTCCCCTGACTGCATGTCCCTGGTGCTCAGGCATGAAGGGGGAACTAAGCTGACTTGTTGCAGGCCAGTCTATCTCCCTAAAATCCTGAAATCACAGGCCCTGAATGTATATGCGTGGTACAATGTTCAACAATAAACAATATAAAGTTTTGCTTTAAAGTTAGAGTTCCTCCTTAATGAGTAGCAGTGTCTGTCACTGAGTCTTTGGCGTGGCATAAGAAGATGTATGGGAGTCCTTATAGTGGAGTATATCTTCAGCCGGTACCAAGAGATCTCTTATGCTAAGAAACTTAATAACAAAGGGTAACTGGTGCAAAGTGTCTCCTAAGGGTTCTGATGCAAAAGAAGGTAAATGTGTCTGCATGCAGTGTCTCTTTAAAAGGGGTTTGCACAAGACGGGCTTTTGTCATGTAGCAATGCTGGCAACACCAAGGCCCAAAGGAAAAGATCTCCTGGAACAGGCCCTTTAGGAATGCCCAACCAGCAACCTGGCAACGGAAGGCCCAGCGATATCTGTACAGGTGCTCCATATGACAGCTCAGGGGTCTCTAACTGGTAGACGACATCCAGAGGTGAAGCTTTTCGGCAGGAAGGGATCACCGCTATGTTCTTCTTTAACTCACAGGCCAAAGGGATCAGCTCCTTCTCCCTAGCCACCCCGTGGTCTCCTCTCCTCCAGGCTCCTCCATCCCTCCCCCTTCTGCCATGGCTCCCCATGGCTCCCCTTTCCCTCGGCATGCTGGGGGCTGCAGTCCACTAATCAGCCACTGTAATGGGGCCACTCCTTTTCGGGACTACATGTCCCAAGATCCCCTGCTGCTGTTCTCTGATTGGTCCCCTCCCCCTGTCAATGAGGAACCAGGGGAAACAGTAGAGAGGGCAACAGTTCTGATCCATTCCTCTCTCTTGTGTGTGCAGTGTGGGGAGAAGAGGAAGGGTTGAAAAACCCCCGACAGCTGCGGTTCTGTCTGTGTGCCTGTCAGCGCCACTGCCTGTGTGTCCGGTTGTTGTCTGGATGAACGGAAAACCGGGACATGCTATGAGAGCAGCCTGTAGGCTGCCACTAAGCGACCAGTAGTAGCTGGCAGTGGATGCTCCCGCACCCGCTCACGACGACTCTCTCTCTCTCTGTAGCACATGCTGCAGCTCGGCCGCAGTACAGTCGGACGTTGAGTCACTGCTTTCAGATCCAGGCCATGGTCCCCAGAGAGCGATTCCGACCCACACAGGCTTTTCGTTACTTATTCCAGCATTCTCTTCTGTTCACCAGCTGGCTCAGATTTGTAGTCCACAGCAGTCCGACTGAATGTAAAACTTGGCTCTTTGGACTACATGTCCCAAGATGCTTGGCTCCACTTAGGTCTCCTTCACTCTGCATTCAGGATGTGATGACATAGAGTCCTAGCTGAGCACTAGGAGAGAACAGTCCTACTGTAGAAATGCTGCAGAGTGTCTCCAGAACATGGCTACACAATATTCACAGAAAATGTCCTAGAGACCATTTTGGTGAACTCTACATCTAAATGACACAATGGAGATATTTCCAGCACACCATGTTTTTATTGAAACATGATCACATCACATGCCTTATGAAGGGGTCCTGCGTGATTCCGAAATGTACTCTCCTGCTTGTGATGTGATCATGCTTCACTAAAAAAACATTTGGACTTAACTTGAAGAATGGTGGTGTGCCAAAAAATATCTCCATTATGTCATGTATGATCCAGTCTCCTGCTGGTGGTTGCTGCAGCACCCATACTCCTCAAGCCTTTAGCAGGAACATGTGCAATGGGAATTTGGATTGCTACATCTAAATGAGACACAACCAGGCGGGTTATTGTTTGGTGATCTATAATGATACCAATAGAAAGAAACAAATGAAGCCAACCCTAACTCTAGACACAATGTGACAAAACATGGCATTATCACAATAACTACAGGTCCTTCAGCCTCCAGGAAGAAGCTAACAATATAAAGAAACTCTCAATGTGAAAATACACAAAATAGTGGCTCAGTATGTGATATTTCCTCCTTCTTTCATTTTACATCCCACCATACACCCAGTAAATTCCTTACCCTGAAGTCACCATACATTGTTCATCTTGGAATTCTAGGTGTTCTTTACCCTAAAGTCACCATACATTGTTCACCTTGGAATTCTAGGTGTTCCTTACCCTGAAGTCACCATACATTGTTCATCTTGGAATTCTAGGTGTTCCTTACCCTGAAGTCACCATACATTGTTCACCTTGGAATTCTAGGTGTTCCCACCCACTTTTGTGTATTTTTCTGCTCCTCTCTAATTTAACATCACTAAAAAACATCAGCATGGATGGTGGGAACCCTCATAAATGGTGTGCAGACCAGGGAGCTCCAGCCAGAGGTCTTCCTTATATAGCACCTGATAGACAGAAGAAGACATCAAAAGGATAACTCTACACAGAGTGCCCCTTTATCCTGCAATATATTTTATGTACTTGAAACACACAAAAAAGGGATAAAACGCTGAAAAAAAAGAAAATTGGAAGTGCAAGCAAAAGACATTCGTCCTGATTTCATTAGCGGTTGAATATGTAAGCGTAGGAACGGCTGGTACCTGGAAAGCTGTGAAGTGTTAATCTTATTACATTAAGCATTTTAGATGAGTAAAAGGATGATTATAAAATGACCCGCTTCTTCGTGCCACTGATCTTTTTCACCCCTCGTTGGCACACTTCATATCTCAAAGTCATTAATGTCATCTGCTAGGAACAATTAATGTGAATGTAGAATAATTACATTGGGGATCTTGGGACTCGGAGAATTTCATGCATTATTATTCTAGTTACGTTTTCTGAGTGCAATTCGAAACTCTTTTCTTTTCCTAGTAAAACGCAGTGTTAGTGAAGCGTTTGTGGGGCAATTTATGGACTGGATGGACTGGTGGATGCACAGAACCCATCCTTGGTGGTCTGTGAGGTCCTCCTTCCCTTGTGAATGTGGATATCGGAGGGCTCAGATGTTTAGGTGAGATCAGCATTTTCCAAACCATGAATCTCAGCTTTATTAATCATAATCAATTCAAAGCCATCCAAAGACTCTGAAGGGAAGACCGGAAAACACACCTTGTAGAGTTGTCCAACATTCCCACATCTAAAGCAATGGCCAGCAGACCTGCCAAGTCTTCCTAGGCCCCAAAATAAGACAATCCCAATAAGAAATGCTCACTACAGAAGAATAGCGCTTGTCAACCTACAGACCTGCAACCACTGGCTGGAAGAGTCACCTGTCTCATGGAATTGCAGTGCGGATGATGACTGTGGTCACTGGTTATAAAACATCCCTAACGGATATTATGGGATGGACGAATAAGGGCCCATTTACACCACATGCAGTCACACCACTTGCATTTTTTTTCTGAATCAAAAACGCACAGACAGTATATTACATGAATTTCAATGCCAAAGTTCCCACCATTACAGTGCGTTCCAGTACAGCCAACAAAAGTAGAACATGTTGCATTTGTTCTGCTAGGAACTGCACAAGAATGTGGCAAAATACATCAGAATGCACCGGAATACATCTAAATGCATCAAAAATGCACCAGAATGCGTTACAGCAAAAAACAAACAGGAAACCTTGGAAGAACAAACAAGAGGGGAAAAACCACACTGAAACACATTGAAAATCAAAAATGCATCTGGACCGCGTTTCTGTGTTGGGAACTAGCCCAAAGGACAGATCGTACACCAATCCTATTCCACTCTGGAAGTTCAGCCTTCATCTATGACATGATGACAGTAAGCTTGCACACTATACTTTCTAACCCCTTGGTGCTGTGCGTATGTAAATATGTGGTCTCACTGGACTGGGATCGCACCGCACAGAGCACCCTCACCGAGAGCCCCGGGCCCCATACTAATGATTGAGACCCAGAACTCCCAATTCCAGGTCACCAGATCGCTGTGATAGCCTCTGATTGGTCACTGGGAAGCCCTCCCATGTGTTTTCTCTCTCTGAATGGAGGAGAAAGATGCACACTATTGTTTCTGAGGAGGAACTCTGGGTACAAACAACAACTAACATACACATATGTGGGATCACTGTTATTGCCAGGAGCAGGAGGACTTATTTTGGGTTGCTCTTTGGTGGTAGGGTATGATAGTAGCAAGAAATATACACTGTAAAACTAACTTTTTTTATATTATTTTGGGCCAGTTTTCCTTTGATAATAAAAAAAATCAGGAGATATCTGTTGCCATTTACCACTGAATCAAAGCCCGATTTGTCCTGAAAAAAATGCGGTATAATCCACCTGGATGCACAAAGTAGCTGTGATGAAATGTACAGATTTACTAACACATGTCAGAGCTGTGCTTAGGAATTAAAGTGGATGTAAAGTCATATAAATATTGCTGCCAGCCCCTCTGTTCTGGTAAACCAACCTACCCAGTGTACATGTATAAAATTATGTCTATAAATACCTTATTTCCGATCATCTCTGGGAAGTCATGTGACCTCGGGCTGCTCTCCTACAATCTAAGAGGGCCCAAGATCCCCCTCTGATGTCAGCTGGGAGGCTCTCCGCTCAGCCCCTCCCACTCTAGTCCTTAGATTGGGGGAGGAGAGAGGCCAGAGATCATGTGACCGGCCAGAAATGATCTGCAATAAGGTAATTACAGGGACAATTTTACACATGTTGTAGGGGGATGCCTGGGAAACGGGTTCAAATGGCAGGAGAAGCGATTGATGGGATACATGTTCCTCCACGGATTCTTAGAATTGCAATCTAAGGTAATACCAGCAAAGATGTCATGGTAAAGAAAGATAGTTCCCCACCCTGTGTAAGTAAAGTCTGTTCCGGAGCTGGTTTTACTGGGAGGCTGATAGAGCTCTGGGTGGGACAGAGTCCCAATTCCGGGGACCGCAGTTTGAGGTTTTCTCCCTAAGTCTTTATGAAGGCAGCTGGTCGTAGATCTCAGAGAGAGTTTCCATGTGAGGAGGTGAGCAGGAGCATGGCTGCTTATCCCTGAACTTAGATACAATTGTTTGTGTTTGTAAAGGACACTTACCTTCAACCAAAGACTTCTCGGACTACAGACACAGTAAGGCTCGGTGGGACACAGTAAGGCTCGGTGGGACACAGTAAGGCACGGTGGGACACAGTAAGGCTCGGTGGGACACAATAAGGCTCGGTGGGACACAGTAAGGCACGGTGGGACACAGTAAGGCTCGGTGGGACACAATAAGGCTCGGTGGGACACAATAAGGCTCGGTGGGACACAGTAAGGCTCGGTGGGACACAGTAAGGCACGGTGGGACACAGTAAGGCTCGGTGGGACACAATAAGGCTCGGTGGGACACAATAAGGCTCGGTGGGACACAGTAAGGCTCGGTGGGACACGGTAAGGCTTGGTGGGACACGGTAAGGCTCAGTGGGACACAGCAAGGCTCGGTGGGACACAGTAAGGCTCAGTGGGACACAGTAAGACTCGGTGGGACACAGTAAGCCTCGGTGGGACACAGTAAGCCTCGGTGGGACACAGTAAGCCTCGGTGGGACACAGCAAGGCTCGGTGGGACACAGCAAGGCTTGGTGGGACACAGCAAGGCTGGGTGGGACACAGCAAGGCTCGGTGGGACACAGTAAGCCTCGGTGGGACACAGCAAGGCTGGGTGGGACACAGCAAGGCTCGGTGGGACACAGTAAGGCTCAGTAGAGCACAAAGTTTACTTGCCATCGATTTATGGCAAGAAGCCGGTTTCTTCTGTTTATGAATAACCTGTGGATGAAATATGATGTTTTTTTTAAAGAAACTGTGAGTTTGTCCCTGCATGGAGTCTGATCCCCTACAATGTATGGATAGGATGGCTTACAGAGGAGCTGGCAATAATCTTTATTTAAATTTACTGCCAGCTACTAATAGCCGCGTGGGGGGGGAGCAGAGGGGACGGCTCACACAAAGACGGAGAGGAGAGCAGCGGGATGACGGAGGAACACGCTATAATGGATCAGCAGCCATGTTTAGTGTGGTCAGCACACACAGGGGGAGACAGAAACAGGCAGGATCAACCTGGTTTTTTACAGCATAGAGGAGGACAGATTAGACAGCACAAGCACTATGCTGTTTAACCTGCGATAAGGAAACAGGATCCTCGGCCTCCTTCATCTTCCTTCCCCCTTTTTTTTTATGGGTTACAACCTCTTTAAGAAACATTGGCCCTGTTTATTCATATAAAACTTTATTCAGATGGTACTACACTCCAGCCCCCATTGCCAAATGCAGCAGCACATAACCCCAGGCTTGCACCCAACCAGGCTCCGTGTCACATTGCTGGTGGATCTGTCGTCATGTATGGCGAGAAATATAATATCCTTCAATACCTATCATCAGCACCAATTATTTGAATCACTCGTCTCGCTAAAATGGCAATCACCGGTCCTGTTAATGACTTGCCGCTAATTGCCATGGATACCACATCACTCACCCGCATTTACACTTTTCAGCCAATGCTGCAACCTATTAGAAGCCATGAACATGTCTTCATATGGAATAAAGTGATCTTTGTGTCCTGCAGATTTACAGATCACATTCACTCTACAAATATAATAACTGCCCCAAAATACAAGCATTGGAAGAGCAGTCTCTAGTCTGACTGCTGGATTCTATATAATTGGGTATTATTAACAGGATTTATATGGCGCCAACAGTTTACGCAGCACTTTACAGTAAGGAGGACGGTACACCTACAATACAATTCATTACAGAAGGAATAGGAGGGTCCTGCCCATGGAGCTTACAATTAATGTTGGGTAAACAGTTTTGTGCTGACTGTAAGTTCAGCCCGAATATTGGCTGTTAGCCCATTTGGCGAACACCCAAATTGGCATTTGGTGTTGGATTGTTTGTTCGGCCCGTTGATCGCCCCACAATTCATTGCGCGCCGCACACTGGATTCTGACTGGCTGAAGCAATGAAGGCTTTGCCCAATCAGGGCACAGAACACTGTTAGAGTCACGATTGGAGTAACATATCATTTTTCATGGATGAGCTTTCGGGTGTGTCCCCTTCTTCAAGGTCCAAGCAGTACTGGTCACAAAAGTTTTGCCAAAAGAATCAGTACTGCTTGGACCTTGAAGAAGGGGACACACCCGAAAGCTCATCCATGAAAAATGATATGTTAGTGCAAATAAAAAAAGTATCACGGACAGCACTCAATTTTCTCTGTCACAATTGCACTAATACAATCACATCAAGTAGTCATGATTGGAGAAAGTCATGATGACTCAAAGACCCCCCCACACTATAAAAGGTTCCTTCCCAGAACAGCCATTTGTAGTGTGATATTGGAGGGGAGAGAGATAGAACAGAAGGGTGACAAGACGTGCCCAGGTTCCGGGGACAGTACCCGGACTGAGGACACTGTCCCTGGACCAAGTCTGTCCCTAGTTTTGTCCCTAGCATGGGCGGCACCAGGTGGGTGCTTTAAACACCCCCAAAATTCAGATGTCACTACTTGCATATGTCACATTTTTTTTGTACCTGCACATCCTCTATTGACGCCAGAAAGCTAAGAACTCTTTTTTCCTGTGGAGGGATACAGCTGCTCCGATAATCTTTAGTTAGACCCAGCAGCCTGATTTCAGAGGCAGATTGATATACATCCTCTCCCTCTCTCCCATCCATCCACCCATCCATCCATCCATCCATCCATAAATCCCTCCCTCTCTCCCATCCATCCATAAATCCCTCCCTCTCTCCCATCCATCCATCCATCCATCCATAAATCCCTCCCTCTCTCCCATCCATCCACCCATCCATCCATCCATAAATCCCTCCCTCTCTCCCATCCATCCACCCATCCATCCATAAATCCCTCCCTCTCTCCCATCCATCCATCCATCCATCCACCCATCCATCCATAAATCCCTCCCTCTCTCCCATCCATCCATCCATCCATCCACCCATCCATCCATCCACCCATCCATCCATAAATCCCTCCCTCTCTCCCATCCATCCACCCATCCATCCATAAATCCCTCCCTCTCTCCCATCCATCCACCCATCCATCCATCCATAAATCCCTCCCTCTCTCCCATCCATCCACCCATCCATCCAGCCATAAATCCCTCCCTCTCTCCCATCCATCCATCCATCCATCCACCCATCCATCCATCCACCCATCCATCCATAAATCCCTCCCTCTCTCCCATCCATCCATCCATCAATCCCTCCCTCTCTCCCATCCATCCATCCATCCATCCATCCACCCATCCATCCATAAATCCCTCCCTCTCTCCCATCCACCCATCCATCCATCCATAAAACCCTCCCTCTCTCCCATCCACCCATCCATCCATCCATAAATCCCTCCCTCTCTCCCATCCATCCACCCATCCATCCATAAATCCCTCCCTCTCTCCCATCCACCCACCCATCCATCCATCCATCCATAAATCCCTCCCTCTCTCCCATCCATCCACCCATCCATAAATCCCTCCCTCTCTCCCATCCACCCATCCATCCATAAATCCCTCCCTCTCTCCCATCCATCCATAAATCCCTCCCTCTCTCCCATCCATCCATCCATCCATAAATCCCTCCCTCTCTCCCATCCATCCATAAATCCCTCCCTCTCTCCCATCCATCCATCCATCCACCCATCCATCCATAAATCCCTCCCTCTCTCCCATCCATCCACCCATCCATCCATAAATCCCTCCCTCTCTCCCATCCACCCACCCATCCATCCATCCATAAATCCCTCCCTCTCTCCCATCCACCCACCCATCCATCCATCCATAAATACCTCCCTCTCTCCCATCCATCCATCCATCCATCCATAAATCCCTCCCTCTCTCCCATCCACCCATCCATCCATAAATCCCTCCCTCTCTCCCATCCATCCATCCATAAATCCCTCCCTCTCTCCCATCCATCCATCCATCCATAAATCCCTCCCTCTCTCCCATCCATCCATCCATAAATTCCTCCCTCTCTCCCATCCATCCACCCATCCATCCATCCATAAATCCCTTCCTCTCTCCCATCCACCCATCCATCCATCAATCCCTCCCTCTCTCCCATCCATCCATCCATCCATCCACCCATCCATCCATAAATCCCTCCCTCTCTCCCATCCACCCATCCATCCATCCATCCATCCATAAAACCCTCCCTCTCTCCCATCCACCCATCCATCCATCCATCCATAAATCCCTCCCTCTCTCCCATCCATCCACCCATCCATCCATCCATAAATCCCTCCCTCTCTCCCATCCACCCATCCATCCATAAATCCCTCCCTCTCTCCCATCCATCCATCCATCCATCCATAAATCCCTCCCTCTCTCCCATCCATCCACCCATCCATCCATCCATAAATCCCTCCCTCTCTCCCATCCATCCATAAATCCCTCCCTCTCTCCCATCCATCCATCCATCCATAAATCCCTCCCTCTCTCCCATCCATCCACCCATTCATCCATCCATAAATCCCTCCCTCTCTCCCATCCATCCATCCATCCATCCATAAATCCCTCCCTCTCTCCCATCCATCCATCCATCCATCCATCCACCCATCCATCCATAAATCCCTCCCTCTCTCCCATCCATCCATCCATCAATCCCTCCCTCTCTCCCATCCATCCATCCATCCATCCACCCATCCATCCATAAATCCCTCCCTCTCTCCCATCCACCCATCCATCCATCCATAAAACCCTCCCTCTCTCCCATCCATCCACCCATCCATAAATCCCTTCCTCTCTCCCATCCACCCATCCATCCATCCATCCATAAATCCCTTCCTCTCTCCCATCCACCCATCCATCCATAAATCCCTCCCTCTCTCCCATCCATCCATCCATCCATCCATAAATCCCTCCCTCTCTCCCATCCATCCACCCCATCCATCCATAATCCCTCCCTCTCTCCCCATCCACCCACCCATCCATCCATCCATAAATCCCTCCCTCACTCCCCATCCATCCACCCATCCATCCATCCATAAATCCCTCCCTCTCTCCCATCCATCCATCCATCCATAAATCCCTCCCTCTCTCCCATCCATCCACCCATCCATCCATCCATAAATCCCTCACTCTCTCCCATCCATCCATAAATCCCTCCCTCTCTCCCATCCACCCACCCATCCATCCATCCATAAATCCCTCCCTCTCTCCCATCCATCCACCCATCCATCCATCATAAATCCCTCCCTCTCTCCCATCCATCCACCCATCCATCCATCCATAAATCCCTCACTCTCTCCCATCCATCCATAAATTCCTCCCTCTCTCCCATCCATCCATCCATCCATAAATCCCTCCCTCTCTCCATCCATCCACCGATCCATAAATCCCTCCCTCTCTCCCATCCACCCATCCATCCATAAATCCCTCCCTCTCTCCCATCCATCCATAAATCCCTCCCTCTCTCCCATCCATCCATCCATCCATAAATCCCTCCCTCTCTCCCATCCACCCACCCATCCATCCATCCATAAATCCCTCCCTCTCTCCCATCCATCCATCATCCATCCATCCACCCATCCATCCATAAATCCCTCCCTCTCTCCCATCCATCCATCCATCCATAAATCCCTCCCTCTCTCCCATCCATCCACCCATCCCTCCATAAATCCCTCCCTCTCTCCAATCCATCCACCCATCCATCCACCCATCCCTCCATAAATCCCCCCTCTCTCCCATCCATCCATCCATCCATCCATCTCTCCCTGCCTCTCTCCCATCCATCCATCCATAAATACCTCCCTCTATCCCATCCATCCATCCATCCATAAATCCCTCCCTCTCTCCCATCCATCCATCCATCCATCAAATCCCTCCCTCTCTCCCATCCATCCACCCATCCATCCATCCATAAATCCCTCCCTCTCTCCCATCCACCCACCCATCCATCCATCCATAAATCCCTCCCTCTCTCCCATCCATCCATCCATAAATCCCTCCCTCTCTCCCATCCATCCACCCATCCATCCATCCATAAATCCCTTCCTCTCTCCCATCCATCCATCCACCCATCCATCCACCATCCCTCCATAAATCCCTCCCTCTCTCCCATCCATCTATAAATCCCCCCTCTCTCCCATCCATCCATCCATCCATCCATCCATCCATCTATCTCTCCCTCCCTCTCTCCCATCCATCCATCCATCCATAAATCCCTCCCTCTCATCCATAAATCCCTCCCCCTCTCTCTCCCATCCATCTATTAATCCCTCCCTCTCTCCCATCTATAAATCCCTCCCTTCTCTCTCCCTCTCCCTCCCTCTCTCACATCCATCCATCCATAAATCCCTCCCTCTCCTCCCCCTTCCCTCTCTCTCTCTCCCTCCCTCTCTCCCATCCATCCACAAATTCCCCCTCTTCCTCTCTCCCCCCTCTCCCTCCCTTTCTCCCATCCATCCATAAATCCCCCTTTAGCTCTCCCTCCCTCTCTCTCCCTCTCTCCCTCCCTCTCCCTGTCCCCTCCCCGTCTCTCCCCTCCCCCCCTCTCCTTCCCTCTCTCCCACCCATCCATCCATAAATCCCTCCCCCCTCTTCCTCCCTCCCTCTCTCCCTCCCTCTTTCCCATCCATCCATAAATCCCTCCCTCCCCCCTCTTCTCTCCCTCCCCCCCTCTCTCCCTCTCTCTCTCTCTTCCTCCCCTCTCCCTCCCTCCCTCCTTCACTCCCTCTCTCCCTCCCCCCCCTCTCTCTCTCCCTTTCCTCTCTCCTCCCTCCTCTCTCCTCCCTCTCTCCCTCCCTCCTTCTCTCCCTCTCTCTCCCTCCCTCCCTCTCTCCCATCCATCCATCCATCCATCCATCCATCCATCCATCCACAAATCCCCCCTCTTCCTCTCTCCCCCCTCTCCCTCCCTTTCTCCCATCCATCCATAAATCCCCCTTTAGCTCTCCCTCCCTCTCTCCCTCTCTCCCTCCCTCTCCCTGTCCCTCCCCCGTCTCTCCCTTCCTCTCTCTCTCCCTCCCTCTCTCTCTCCCTCTCTACCATCCATCCATAAATCCCTCCCCCCTCTCCCTCCCTTATCCTCCCCCCTCTCTCCCATCCATCCATAAATCCCCCCTCCCTCTCTCCCTCCCCCCTCTACCTCCCTTATCCCCCCCCTCTCTACCATCCATACATAAATCCCTCCCTCCCCCCTCTCCCTCCTCCCTCTTCTTCCCCCTCTCTCTCCCCCTCCCTCTCTCCCTCCCCCTCCCTCCCCCTCTCCTTCCCTCTCTCTCTCCCTCTCTCTCCCACCCATCCATCCATAAATCCCTCCCTCCCCCCTCTTCCTCCCCCTCTCTCTCCCTCCCCCTCTGTCTCTCCCTCTCTCTCCCATCCATCAATCCCCCCTCCCTCCCTCCTTTTCTCTCCCCCTATCCCCCTCCCTCTTTCCCATCCATCCATAAATCC